>NC_134353.1:976304608-976539608 GCF_048569485.1 Anomaloglossus baeobatrachus
TGTGTGTTTATTTACTGTAATTTACAGATTAATCATGGAGGGTGTCTCATAGACGCCTGACATGATTAATCTAGGACTTATTGGCAGCTATGGGCTGCCAATAACTCCTTATTACCCCGATTTGCCAACGCACCAGGGCAAATCGGGAAGAGCCGGGTACAGTCCCAGAACTGTCGCATCTAATGTATGCGGCAATTCTGGGCGGCTGTTGGCTGATATTGTTAGGCTGGGGGGCTCCCCATAACGTGGAGCTCCCCATCCTGAGAATACCAGCCTTCAGCCGTATGGCTTTATCTGGCTGGTTTTAAAATTGGGGGGAACCGCACGCCGTTTTATTTCATTATTTAATTATTTATTTCACTACACAGTATAGACACGCCCACCGGCTGCTGTGATTGGGTGCAGTGTGACACCTGTCACTCAGAGTGGGGGCGTGTCTCACTGTAACCAATCATAGGCGCCGGTGGGCAGGGAAAGCAGGGAATACGAGATTGTTTAATGGGCGGCCGGCTTTTTCAAAACAGTAAAAGCCGCCGGAGCAGTGTGAACGCCGTGCAGCGCCGGGGATTGGTGAGTATGAGAGAGGGCTGCTAACTTCAGTAACTTAGGAGATTAGCGGTCACCGGTGAGTCCTTCACAGGTGACCGCTAATCAGGGCGCGACACAGACAGAGCCGCAGTATAACAATGAAGTCGGGTGAAGTTCACCCGAGTTCATTCTGACAGTGCGGCTCTGTCTGTGTCTGCTGTCATCTGCCATTCAGCTCTGCTACATGGCTGTCTGTGTCTGCTGTTAGCGGCCATGTAACTGCACTGAATGGCAGATGACATAGTAAAAACGCATCCCTACACAGTACACACGATTGGCAAGTCAATAAATAAAAAAAAAAAAAGGTGCCCAATGCATACGTCACAGAACACATGATCTAAAGGATCGCACACAAAATTGACCAATTTAACATAGACTACTAACGCAGGTGTGACAGCAAATGAACGACCAACGTGCAATCTCATAAGATCCCGTATGCAACCTGGGCGTGTCACATCGCAAATGCGATTGTACAACTAATTGCAACGTGTAAAGTGGGCTTTAGGGAGACAAAAGGAAAGAATACAGAGGGAACACAAATGCTACCACCTGAGCCCAGGTAGATCGCAAAAGTTAAACACTGATCTCAAGAGCAGCTACCACAGAACAACACGAGGAGATGACCACTGCAGACCACAGCCAGGAACAACTATAACCCGCACCCAAACTACCCCTGGGTGAGGTTTATAATGGAAGTCAGAGGCTGGCAACTGAGAGGAGAAACTGACAGCTTCCCAGGGTCATTGAGCCTGCTGCAGAAAAAGGGAACTGTCAGATAACACGTGCTGCCAAGCTCTGGGAATTTCTAACACCAGTCAATCACCTACAGTGTCGCTGGGAGGATCCTGCCAGGGGCAGTGCCAGACTAGTCCTGGCTCGATCCAAGTACAATATCACAAAAGTGAGTACACTCCTCACATTTCTGTAAATATTCTTATACTGTATCTTCTGGGACAGCACTGCAGATCTGATCCTGTGATACAATGTGCAGTGTCAGTGTGCAGCATGCATACAATGTACAGTGTCAGTGTGCAGCTTGTATACACAACAAAGCGTAGGCCCAAGAAGGGATCCCCCAACCCCCCCGAGCCTAACAGTTTTCCACTGGTCGCCCCCTTTTCAGAATGCATGGACATGCATTTACATAGTGGCCCTTTTTCCCACAGAAAAAACATGCTTCCTCATATGTATGTGTACAGGGGGCTCCTCCTACCTGGGAGGTACCACCAACTGCATGGGTTTACTAGAGACCTCCGGAGATGATGCCAGACAGGTGGGTATCACACGACAGATGGAAGCTCATGAGATTTCTGGCGGAACCAGCACGCTTGCTGATTCCAGCGAAGACGGGGTTTCATACATGACTAGAGCCTCCTTGACCTCCTCCGAAACACCCTGTAGGAGGAACTGGCTCCTAAGAAGCAGGGTCATTCCACTTGGTGTCCCCAGGCCGACACCTGATTTCAACGCAAAAATCCTCCGCCAGTCGACTCCCCTGTTTCAGAATTCAGATTTGGACTCTGCCAGCGACACCTTGTCAGGGACATCGTAGATGAGCCTGAGTGCCAAAAAAAAATGTCCACAGAGCCAAACACAGGGGTAAAGAGAAAGTCCATGATTGCAGGACTCCGCTAAAAAGGGAGACGACAATCCCCACACGTTGGGCCTCGTCTCTGGAAGAGTGGGGACGCAGTCGGAAGTACAATCTACAGGACTTCCGAAAGGAGACAAACCGACTGCAATCCCCAGTGAACCGCTCGGGAAGCAGCAGTTTTGGGCTCAGGAGCCCTGGTCAGTAAGTGGTATTTGGGCTTGCAGCTGAATTGCCTACCTTAGCTTTGCCACTTGGATGGTGAGTGCCTGGATCTTTTGCTAGGCTGGTGATGGTATCCATGAGTGAAAAGGATTTTTCTTTTGTGTGTGTGTGTGTGTGTGTGTGTGTGTGTGTGTGGGCTGAAGATAATGTCACGGCTGACTAGGTGTTACGAGGGGGACCTATGCTGGCCCTAAAGGCTGCTTTACACGAGTCGATCCATCGTGCGATTTTTTTTTGCAAAGTCTTTTTTTTTGTTTGTATCGCTGATAGGTAGTTGTCCATGTGTCACACGTTGAGTGTTGTCAAACGACCACAAAACGCTCATCGATATATTGATTGGCCATGGCGGACGTCCAAAAGGCTTCACACATGTTTTCCTTTGGTCAATCTGTCTTATGTATGGGCTGATACGCGTCAGGACTAATGAGAAAGATTCTTCCGACATACGTAGATAGTTGCGGTAATCATGCGGATTGCGTTCCTGTAAATCATGCACTAGACGCACGTGGGATATCTCATCCCTTCGAAGCAGCCATTGGCGTGACCATAATCTTTTGGGCCGAGGATTCATACGTGTATTTTGGACCATTTCCTCCTCCTCCTGCAATATCTCGGTCATAAGGAGACCCACAGATAAAATGTCAGTTTCGACATTGCTGAACATCCTGTTACCTTAAAATATATAAAACAAAAACATTATAATGACGCCAAATGTCGATTTGGATCAAAAAAGGAAAGATTGGCATATAACAACTTACCACAAAAAAGGGATAACAAGGAGTGGGGGCGGAAAATCCAGCGAACAAACTAACGTAAGAAAAATTAGGAGTAATGCACTATAAAACACTGTGCATGACGCCAAGGCTGATTGTTCACACATCATGACTACAGCTCCGTATTTTATAACAGTAATAACCAATCAAAACGCATCTGCTACAACCAATCCGATTAGATTAGGCGTGATTATTTAAAACCACAAATACGCCCTGAACGTTTAATGACGTCACAAACAACTACGAGGATGGCCGATTACACGGTGTCACACTTTGCAATGTGTTGTTCATTAAGACTAAACTGACCGATTTTATGGAATTAAACGATGAGTACACGATGGCCGAATTTCTAACGATTAGGCATCGGTTGGACTCGCAAGGAGCTGTCACATGAGGAGATGTCGTTACGAATGACGGAAGTGCGTCACAAAATCCGTGACCCCAACGATGCATCGCACAATAGATCGACTCGTGTAAAGCAGCCTTAAGACTGGGACCCCTAAACTCATCCTTACACCAGAGGTACCCTTAAAGGTAAGGAGGTCCATGTCCCCGACATGGCACTTTTTCCTGCCAGGCCCTGACTAACACCCCTGCACTTCCAACCCTGGGGTGAGCAGGATACAAAGTATTAAACCTCCCACAACACAATGACAAGGGGGTAAAACTGAAATTCACGCACACAGCAAATATCCACAGAGAGGAGACAAAAAGACACCGAAGGGGATAAACCAAAGGAGAAGGAGAAAGTCACACCAAGGAACTTTCATACTGCACAGACAGCAAATAGCTGGTCACCAAATGGATGTTCACCACGGACGCTGGGATATCACAACAGCTAAGCAGAAACTATCTTCGGCGGTCCACTCCTGCAGTCTCCAGCCTTAAGTAGGAGGATACCAGCTGTGGAAGCTAATCAGCAACCTGGCTCTCAGAAAAGTAGCACACTTCTCCTAAAAGTATTAACTCCTACATGGCTGAGAGCAGTGAAATAACTCAGCCGACGACCAGCCGAGATGAGCACTTAAAAGAGACCAAGTTGCCTATCTGACTCTGCAATGTGAACAGAGTCTAACATCGTAGTAGTAATCTGTGTGTGTGGATCCGGACAGCGCATGACAGTACCTCCCCCTAGATGACCTATGACAGGGCTGGACATTGGATGTGTCTTCAGGCTCCAGAGAATTCTTAAATAGCAGCTTTCCTCCTATCTCCACCTCTGAGAATCCCACATGGAAGATATTACCATCTTGTTTCCTATTATGATTTTATCTATTCATAGCTAGGAAACATGATGTGTCTATTGTCCTCCAGTTATGGGCTGACACGCACGTCCCACAATTAAGGCAAAATATGTGCTATGTGCGTTCCGCTGTCCCTTGGCCAAGAATATGTGGGAGATATGCACACCTCAATTTTATACTTTTTACCCGGGTGCCTGTCTGTCTCCAGGTACCCTTTGAAGCTTCTCAGGAACTAGCCATCACCCGCCCACTTCCCTAGCTGAATTACTATTTTCACCGGGGGTCTTGCTCTGCTCAGAGGCTCCTTCCTCCCTATAATTAACTTTCACCCCTTACCATTTGTTCCAGAATGGCGGTATTGGATCCTGAATAGACTGACGTCTTGATGCAGGTAAGTATGTGTGGAAATATGTATGATTGGTAGATGATTGGCATGTATGGATATACCATATGCCTCACACTCCTCTTTAATCAGTTTCATCCCATTGTTTCTAGTCTTTCCTTGTGTAAATGAGAATAGGGCTGATCCCTCTACAGTGTGACAGCCTTTGAGATATTTGTAGACAGCTATTAAGTCTCCTGTCAGTCTTCTTTTTTGCAAGCTAAACATTCCCAAATACTGTAATACTGTCATTTTTCCAATAAGGATGGTATGAGGTACTATGGTCTGAGCACTGACAGGTGGACCCCCCACCCCTGTAATCTCTGCACTGTGCAGGTTATGGTCTGAGCATTGACAGATGCCCCCCCACCCCTGTAATCTCTGCACTGTGCAGCGTATGGTCTGAGCATTGACAGATGCCCCCCCCCCTCCACCCCTGTAACCTCTGCAGTGTGCGGTGTATGGTCTGAGCTCTGACAGACTGACACCCTCCACCCCTGTAATCTCTACATTGTGCGGTTTATGGTATGAGCACTGACAGGCGGACCCCCCCACCCCTGTAACCTCTGCAGTGTGTGGTGTATGGTATGAGTACTGACAGGCGGACCCCCCACCCCTGTAACCTCTGCACTGTGCAGCGTATGGTCTGAGCATTGACAGATGCCCCCCCCCCTCCACCCCTGTAACCTCTGTAGTGTGCGGTGTATGGTCTGAGCACTGACAGACTGACACCCTCCACCCCTGTAATCTCTACATTGTGCGGTTTATGGTATGAGCACTGACAGGCGGACCCCCCCACCCCTGTAACCTCTGCAGTGTGTGGTGTATGGTCTGAGCACTGACAGGCGGACCCCCCCACCCCTGTAACCTCTGCAGTATGTGGTGTATGATCTGAGCTCTGACAGGCGGACCCCCCCACCCCTGTAACCTCTGCAGTGTGTGGTGTATGGTATGAGTACTGACAGGCGGACCGCCCACCCCTGTAACCTCTGTAGTGTGCGGTGTATGGTCTGAGCATTGACAGATGCCCCCCCCCCCTCCACCCCTGTAACCTCTGTAGTGTGCGGTGTATGGTCTGAGCACTGACAGACTGACACCCTCCACCCCTGTAATCTCTACATTGTGCGGTTTATGGTATGAGCACTGACAGGCGGACCCCCCCACCCCTGTAACCTCTGCAGTGTGTGGTGTATGGTCTGAGCACTGACAGGCGGACCCCCCCACCCCTGTAACCTCTGCAGTATGTGGTGTATGATCTGAGCACTGACAGGCGGACCCCCCCACCCCTGTAACCTCTGCAGTGTGTGGTGTATGGTATGAGTACTGACAGGCGGACCCCCCACCCCTGTAACCTCTGCACTGTGCAGCGTATGGTCAGAGCATTGACAGATGCCCCTCCCCCCACCCCTGTAACCTCTGCAGTGTGTGGTGTATGGTCTGAGCACTGACAGGCGGACCCCCCCACCCCTGTAACCTCTGCAGTATGTGGTGTATGATCTGATCTCTGACAGGCGGACCCCCCCACCCCTGTAACCTCTGCAGTGTGTGGTGTATGGTATGAGTACTGACAGGCGGACCCCCCACCCCTGTAACCTCTGCAGTATGTGGTGTATGATCTGATCTCTGACAGGCGGACCCCCCCACCCCTGTAACCTCTGCAGTGTGTGGTGTATGGTATGAGTACTGACAGGCGGACCCCCCACCCCTGTAACCTCTGCAGTGTGTGGTGTATGGTATGAGTACTGACAGGCGGACCCCCCCACCCCTGTAACCTCTGCAGTGTGTGGTGTATGGTCTGAGCACTGACAGGTGGACCCCCCACCCCTGTAACCTCTGCAGTGTGTGGTGTATGGTATGAGCACTGACAGGCGGACCCCCCACCCCTGTAACCTCTGCACTGTGCAGCGTATGGTCAGAGCATTGACAGATGCCCCTCCCCCCACCCCTGTAACCTCTGCAGTGTGTGGTGTATGGTCTGAGCACTGACAGGCGGACCCCCCCACCCCTGTAACCTCTGCAGTATGTGGTGTATGATCTGATCTCTGACAGGCGGACCCCCCCACCCCTGTAACCTCTGCAGTGTGTGGTGTATGGTATGAGTACTGACAGGCGGACCCCCCACCCCTGTAACCTCTGCAGTGTGTGGTGTATGGTCTGAGCACTGACAGGTGGACCCCCCACCCCTGTAACCTCTGCAGTGTGTGGTGTATGGTCAGAGCATTGACAGATGCCCCCCCCTCCACCCCTGTAACCTCTGCACTGTGCAGCGTATGGTCAGAGCATTGACAGATGCCCCTCCCCCCACCCCTGTAACCTCTGCACTGTGCAGCGTATGGTCAGAGCATTGACAGATGCCCCTCCCCCCACCCCTGTAACCTCTGCAGTGTGTGGTGTATGATCTGAGCACTGACAGGTGGACCCCCCACCCCTGTAACCTCTGCAGTGTGTGGTGTATGATCTGAGCACTGACAGGCGGACCCCCCACCCCTGTAACCTCTGCAGTGTGTGGTGTATGGTCTGAGCACTGACAGGTGGACCCCCCACCCCTGTAACCTCTGCACTGTGCAGCGTATGGTCAGAGCATTGACAGATGGCCCCCCCATCCGTGTAACCTCTGTAGTGTGTGGTGTATGGTCAGAGCATTGACAGATGGCCCCCCCATCCGTGTAACCTCTGTAGTGTGTGGTGTATAGTCTGAGTACTGACAGGCAGACCCCCCACCCCTGTAACCTCTGCACTGTGCAGCGTATGGTCAGAGCATTGACAGATGGCCCCCCCATCCGTGTAACCTCTGTAGTGTGTGGTGTATAGTCTGAGTACTGACAGGTGGACCCCCCACCCCTGTAACCTCTGCAGTGTGTGGTGTATGGTCTGAGCACTGACAGGTGGACCCCCCACCCCTGTAACCTCTGCAGTGTGTGGTGTATGGTCAGAGCATTGACAGATGCCCCTCCCCCCACCCCTGTAACCTCTGCAGTGTGTGGTGTATAGTCTGAGTACTGACAGGCGGACCCCCCACCCCTGTAACCTCTGCACTGTGCAGCGTATGGTCAGAGCATTGACAGATGCCCCTCCCCCCACCCCTGTAACCTCTGCAGTGTGTGGTGTATAGTCTGAGTACTGACAGGCGGACCCCCCACCCCTGTAACCTCTGCACTGTGCAGCGTATGGTCAGAGCATTGACAGGCGGACCCCCCACCCCTGTAACCTCTGCAGTGTGTGGTGTATGGTCTGAGCACTGACAGGTGGACCCCCCACCCCTGTAACCTCTGCACTGTGCAGCGTATGGTCAGAGCATTGACAGATGGCCCCCCCATCCGTGTAACCTCTGTAGTGTGTGGTGTATAGTCTGAGTACTGACAGGTGGATTTCCCACGCCTGTAACCTCTGCCATAATCATCAACATTAACAGAAATAAACACATGAAATAAATCCCTCTGTGTGCAATGACTCTATATAATATATAATAACTAAGTGATATAGATCACTGTGTGTGTATTGTCTCTATATAATATATAACACGTGACATACATTAGATCCCTCTGTGTGTAATGACTCTATATAATATATTGAAATAGATCCCTCTGTGTGTAATGACTCTATATAATATATTGAAATAGATCCCTCTGTGTGTAATGACTCTATATACTGTAATATATGCGTTTCACCTTTTGTATTGAATTACTGAAATAAATTAAACTTTTTGATGCTATTCTAATTTATTGAGATGAACCTTTGTGTATATACTGTATATATAGTCACTGACAGAAGTTCTGTCGCTTCTCCATGTTATGTAAATAAAAGCTTCTAACCTGACTTTAAATTCATCCATTGGTTTTATAAATTACTCTTTTGAAAGCTGAAACCCTCCCAAATTTGGTTTAGGTTATGAAAATAAAGTTGCTGCAAAGCTGAAATATTGATCATTTAATGAACACAGAAAGGTCAGATTTTGGCAAGACAAACGTTTTGTCGCCTTATCATATAATGCACCCAATCCTAGTTTACATCCTCACCTGTGCTCACTAAATGATCAGTTAATTAGTGGCTGAGTATAAAAAGAAACTCAGCACCCCAGACCTTCAGTTGAACTGCAACTTGACCTCTGACAACATGCCAAAAATCCACCCTGTGACCAAAGCCTCGATTATCAAGAGGCTGAAGAGCAGATCCACTGCAGAGGTGGCTGCACCTTTAATGTGTCTCAGCGTCAAGTACAAAGAATTAAAAAAAGATTTGAAGAGACTGGAGATGTTTTTGACAAGCCCAGGTTCGGCAGACCCCACAAGACAACTGCTCTGGAGGAACGTTTGTTGGTTAGAAAATCCAAAGCCAGGCTCTCTTCCACTGCAGCAGAGCTCCAACAGGCCCGGTCACCTCAAGTCCCTGTGTCACCTAGAACAGTTTGTAGGATTCTGTCTCGAAATGGCCTCCATGGTCGAATCAGTGCCCAGAAGTCAGCACTAAAGAAAAGGCAATTAAAAACCGTGTGCATTTGCCAAGTCCCACAGCCTGCTAAACAGATGGACGCTGGAAAAGTGGCAGAAGGTGGATTTCTCTGATGAATCTTCAGTTGAATTACACCACAGCCGCCGCAAATACTTCAGGAGCCTGTATGGATCCAGAAAACAGTTAAGTTTGGTGGTGGAAGATCATGGTCTGGGGTTACATTCAGTATGGGGGTGTGCAAAACAAGGTGGAAGGCAATATCAATAGCCTCAAATATCAAGAAGTATTAGCTACCTCTTAGATTCCCAATCATAAAAGCGGTCAAATTCTGCAGCAGGATGGTCTCCATCTCATACATCCATCTCTACAACAAAGTTCCTCCTCGCAAAGAAGATCAAAATGCTCAAGGACTGGCCAGCCCAGTCACCAGACATGAACATCATTGAGCATGTTTGGGGTAGGATGAAAGAGGAAGCTTGGAAGACAAAACCAAAGAATCTAGATGACCTCTTGGAGGCATGTAAGATGCATTCTCTGCTATTCCTGATGACTTCATCAATAAATTGTATGAATCATTGTGGAGCCGCATTGATGCAATCCTTCAAGCTCATGGAAGTCACACAAAATATTAAATATGGCTCTAATAGCACCACAACTTCATTCACCAATGTTATGCCACATATCTTTGTATTACAAGCTAATTATTTGTGTGAATTTCACATTACTTTCTGTGGGCGACAAAACTTTTGTCTTGCCAAAATCTGACCTTTCTGTGTTCATTAAATGATCAATATTTCAGCTTTACAGCAACTTTATTTTCATAACCTAAACCAAATTTGGGAGGGTTTCAACTTCCAAAAGAGTAATTTATAAAACCAATGGATGAATTTAAAGTGTCAGGTTATAAGCTTTTATTTACATAACTTGGAGATGCGACAGAACTTCTGTCAGGGACTATATATATATATATATATATATATATATAAAGCTGAATGTGTGTGTGTATGTACAGTATGTGTGTATGTATGTATGTATGTATGTATGTATGTATATGTCCGGGATTGGCATCTGCACCATCGCAGCTACAGCCACAAAAGTTTTTCACATTCACACTTCTGGACCCCGAGAGCGTCATAGGCTATGTTTTGAGGGGAAATTTTAACCCCGCGCTTTACAGTTATTCACCAAAAACCTGCCTCCATTAAAGTGAATGGAGCTGGGAGCCACAGTGCAGCCAGAACTTCAGAAGAATGCGCAGCCACGCCCTTAAATGAAATGTTGGCGTGTCACAATGCAGTCAGGGACAGACACAGACAGGGAAAGAGGCAGACACAGACAGGGTAAGAAACAGACACAAAGAGACAGACACAGACAAAGAGACAGACTGACAGGGAAAGAGAGAGACAGGTTAAGAGACAGACACAGACAGGTAAAGAGACAGACACAGAGACAGAGACAGACTCAGGGAAACAGACAGACAGGGAAAGAGACAGACAGGGTAAGAGACAGACAAAGAAAGGTAAAGAGACTGACAAAGAGACAGACACAGGGAAAGAGACAGAGGGAAAGAGACAGACGGAAGGAGAGGGAAAGCGACAGACAGGGAAAGAGACAGACAGGGAAAGTGACAGAGATAGATAGACAGACAGGGAGATAGACAGACAGGGAAAGAGATTGAGACAGATGTAGAAAGAGACAGTCAGAGACAGACAGGGAAAGAGAGGTAAAGAGACAGACAGGGAAAGAGACAGACAGGGAAAGTGACAGAGATAGATAGACAGACAGGGAAAGAGATTGAGACAGACAGACAGAGAGAGAGATACAGAGGGGGAGACAGACATTATAATTAAATTTATATCTATGTGTTTTGTGGTTTTTGTGTGCAGAATACATTTTTGTTAATACATTCTATTTTGTTAACAGCAGTTATTAACCCGGGCGAAGCCGGGTACCTGTCTCTCTCTTTCCCTCTCTTTCCCTGTCGGTCTCTTTGTCTGTGTCTGTCTCTTTGTGTCTGTCTCTTACCCTGTCTATGTCTGTTTCTTACCCTGTCTGTGTCTGCCTCTTTCCCTGTCTGTGTCTGTCTTTTTCCCTGGCTGCATTGTGACACGCCAACATTCCATTTAAGGGTGTGGCTGCGCATTCTTCTGAAGTTCTGGCTGCACTGTGGCTCACAGCTCCATTCACTTTAATAGAGGCAGGTTTTTTGGTGAATAACTGTAAAGCACGGGGTTACAATTTCCCCTCAAAACATAGCCTATGACACTCTCTGGGTCCAGAAGTGTGAGTGTGCAAAATTTTGTGGCTGTAGCTGCGACGGTGCAGATGCCAATCCCGGACATACATACATGCACACATTCATACACACACATACATACACACATTCAGCTTTATATATTGTATATATGTATATATATATATATATATATATATATATATATATATATACACACGCAAAGTATTTTAGTCTGGCCCCACAAAGTCAGGAGTCATTGGCTATGTGACTACTTACAGAAAAGTGTCACCTCATAAACCGGTTTCTTATTGGTGCCATGCACAGGATGTGGTTGCATAACAGACCTTCTGCTCAGTGTAGGGGTCTTTGATGAAATGGGAGGAATAGATTGTGAGTTCTTCTTCTCATGGCCCTCATGTCCAATTCATAGCAAAGCCATGCTCCTAGGTACAATAAGAGGCTGGCACAATGTCTGACTAGTCCAATCATATCTGGCACCAGAGCTCACAGTGTACAGTGCCTTGCAAAAGTATTTAGCCCCCTTGAATTTTTCACCCTTTTCCCACATTTCAGGCTTCAAACATAAAGCTAAAACTGTTAACGTTCTGGTGAAGAATCTACAACAAGTGGACACAATTGTGAAGTGGAACGAAATTTATTGCTTATTTTAAACTTTTTAAAAAAATAAATTGAAAATTGGGGCGTGCAATATTATTCATCCCCTGTAAGTGAATCCTTTTGTAGCGCCCCCTTTTGCTGCGATTACAGCTGCAGTCACTTGGGGGATGTGTCTATCAGTTTTGCACATGGAGAGGCTGAAATTCTCGCCCATTCTTCCTTTGTAAACAGCTGGAGCTGAGTGAGGTTGGATGGAGGCGTTTGTGAACAGCAGTTTTCAGCTCTTTCCACAGATTCTCGATTGGGTTCAGGTCTGGACTGTGACTTGGCCATTCTAACACCTGGATACGTTTATTTGTGAACCATTTCATTGTAGATTTTGCTTTGTGTTTGGGATCATTGTCTTGTTGTAAGACAAATCTCCATCACAGTCTCAGGTCTTTTGCAGACTCCAACAGGTTTTCTTCAAGAATGGTCCTGTATTTGGCTCCATCCATCTTCTCATCAATTCTAACCATCTTCCCTGTCCCTGCTGAAGAAAAGCAGGCCCAAACCATGATGCTGCCACCACCATGTTTGACAGTGGGGATGGTGTGTTCAGGGTGATGAGCTGTGTTGCTTTTATCGTTTGGCATTGTGCCCAAATAGTTTGATTTTGGTTTCATCTGAGCAGAGCACCTTCTTCCACATGTTTGGTGTCTCTAGGTGGCTTGTGGCAAACTTTAAACAACACTTTTTATGGATATCTTTGAGAAATGGCTTTCTTCTTGCCACTCTTCCATAAAGGCCAGATTTGTGCAGTGTACGACTGATTGTTGTGCTATGGACAGACTCTCCCACCTCAGCTGTAGATCTCTGCAGTTCATCCAGAGGGATCATGGGCCTCTTGGCTGCGTCTCTGATCAGTCTTCTCCTTGTTTGAGATGACAGTTTGGATGGACGGCCGGGTCTTGGTAGATTTGCAGTGGTATGATACTCCTTCCATTTCAATATGATCGCTTGCACAGTGCTCCTTGGGATGTTTAAAGTTTTGGAAATCTTTTTGTAACCAAATCCGGCTTTAAACTTCACAACAGTATCCTGGACCTGCCTGTTGTGTTCCTTGGTCTTCATGATGTTCTCTGCACTTTACACAGAACATGAGACTATCACAGAGCAGGGGCATTATACGGAGACTTGATTACACACAGGGGCTTATATTTATCATCATCAGTCATTTAGGACAACATTGGATCATTCAGAGATCCTCAATCAACTTCTGGAGTGAGTTTGCTGCACTGACAGTAAAGGGGGTGAATAATATTGCACGCCCCAATTTTCAATTATTTATTTTTAGAAAAGTTTAAAATAAGAAATACATTTCGTTCGTCTTCACAATTGTGTCACTTGTTGTAGATTCTTCACCAGAACATTAACATTTTTATCTTTATGTTTGAAGCCTGAAATGTGGGAAAAGGTTGACAAATTCAAGGGGGCCGAATACTTTCGCAAGGCACTGTATAGTCCTGTGTCTCTCTCCGTCTGGGTCGGCCATGGTGTTCTACTGCTCTTCCCCCTCAGTTGCGTGATTGATCCTCAGACACGAGATGCTCGGCTGTGGACACTAACAGAGACCCATACCCTCCTGGATCTCATCAGAGATATGGGCGTTATCCAGTTGCTGAACCGAAAAGGCTCCCAGAACTTGGAGGTGTTTGACAGGCTGAGTGTGCTACTGGGGCGCTGTAACATCCCAGTGAGGTGAGTTGAGGTGCAGTGTAAAACGTGTGTGTAGCTAGTATCCAGTGAGGGGTTTGTAGTTGGGGTTCATTGCATGTTGTATACAGTTGATGTCCACTGTGAGGTGTGTACAGTTGGCGTGCAGTGAGGGATGTGTGCAGTTTGGGTGCATTGAGGGGTGTGTACAGTCGGGGTGCAGTGAGGGGTGTGTGTGCCGCCCCTGCAATGGTCAAACCACTTG
This sequence comes from Anomaloglossus baeobatrachus, assembly GCF_048569485.1. Lineage (NCBI taxonomy): Eukaryota > Metazoa > Chordata > Amphibia > Anura > Aromobatidae > Anomaloglossus > Anomaloglossus baeobatrachus. The sequence continues at coordinate 976,318,675 of NC_134353.1, forward strand.
GATCCGGGGGTCTGCTGTGGCTCGAGGGTCTCCGGACCCGGGGGCTCGCGGCCACTCGAATGTAAAAGGGGGTATTTACAGGGGATAAAAGTTTGTGACGCCAGCTGTGGTTCGCAGTAAGGGGAGTACCGCTGCTGCCAATGGGAGTACCCGGGGGAGGGAGTGGGGCAGCCAGATGATGTTTCCCTCCATGGGTAGTGGAGTGCCCGGGACTCTGGATGGTGAAATTGGGGAGCGCGGTGCGGATTGGAAGCAGGGGAGGAAAGCGCACTCACTCAGGCAGTATTGGTGATGATGCGGCCACAAAGCAAACTCTGACTACAAGGTGAACCAAGTCTCTGGGTGCTGCTGCCCTCTTGGGGGAGCTCGTCCAGGTATCCGTCCCCTATAGTACTGTCGGGTGATCCGGAGCCTGCCTCCGTGCAAAAATTAGAAGTGTTCTTGTGGCCCGTTGGCATAAAGCTGTCCGGGCCACGCTCCCTACTTGTTGGTAGTGGAGCTGTGCTCTTAAGGGCTCACGTTTGGGTTTTCTGTGGGCTTCTTGGGTTGGAAAGCCCTATCTCCCTCGTTGCGCTAGTGCCCCTGATGTCTGAGCTTCTTGGGGACAGTCCATAAAGTCACTATCCTCCGCAGGTTAATTACCGGGTTGCCTGAAGCTACTCCCCGACCTAGGGTCCAGTACCCCGTCGTGCTTTCGGTTCCGGACCAGTTATTAGACTCAGATGCCTCCTGTCCTCCAAGACCGGGTCCAGGCACCCAGCCTCAATACCCTGCGACCAGGTCTCCGACTCCTCCGGCCCACACCACTGTCTGCAACCCAACCTGTCACTCCCAGGGAGCCACACACTCCCCAGCTCCTCACTACTCGAGGGCTACCACTACACTGACTTAATTTCCTCCCACCAGTCTGCCTGACCCCTCGGTGGGCGGCCCTATTCCAGCTCAGCAGCCCACTGGTGTGTCTGACAGGGTGTGGTGTGAGGTGTGGTTGGGATTGGGATGCTGATGGAGGCAGTAGTACTATAGGTTGGGAACCCAGAACCATGGAGGGTTGAGTCCTGCAAAAAGATATAAAGAGCGGGCAGTACCCTGTGAGACCCTGACTAGTCCAGGGGCGTCACATGTGTATAGTCGGGGTGCAGTGAAGGGTTTGAACAGTTGGGGAGCAGTGAGGGGTGTGTACAGTCGGGGTGCAGTGAAGGGTCTGACAGTTGGGGTCCTTTGCAGGGTGTGTGCAGTTGGGGTGCAGTGAGCGGTGTGTACAGTTGGGGTGCAGTGAGCAGTGTGTACAGTCGAGGTGCAGTGAAGGGTTTGTACAGTCGGGGTGCAGTGAAGGGTGTGTACAGTCAGGGTGCAGTGAGGGGTCTGACAGTTGAGGTCCTTTGCAGGGGATGTGCAGTTGTGATCTGTTGTTGGGCATGTGTGGGTCTAGATGCCGCAGTACCTGCAGTGATCATCTCTGTCGCTCCTTTCCTCCGGGCTCCTGCCTTGGTCAGCTCGATGCAGGTGAAGTCCCACTGGCAGGACCTAAAGGTGAAGTTTATGAGTCTGAAGCATCTGCTGGTCCTGGGACTGGTGCGGGACTCCTGCGTTACTGTCGATTTTCCGTTCTATGAAGACATGGACCAGTTACTGACTCCACAGGGCAATAGCAGAAGCTGCAAGAGGGAGGCGGACAGCTCTGGTGAGGGGCTTGTCGAAGTGATGACTTTCAATGGCTGGGATAATGGGTGATGACTACGGCACTCACCTCCCCTTTCTCTTCTTTCTGGTTTCAGGCCTGGATGGACAAGATTTGCCATCATCCTCCATGTGTGACTCTGGAATCTATGGTGCTCCTCTGGGAGGTTTGTAATTGTAATGTGAATCTTTGTCTCCCCCACGTGGGAGTGCGGCCTGTCGATTTGGAGACATTCCCACAGGGCTCCATGGACATATTCAGAGGACGTCTAGCATTAATAGACATCAGTATCCGTAATCCGTATCAGTAATAATTAAATAATAATAATATCCTCTTGGAGCAATGATGTGCCAATAGTGAAGAACACGTTCTGATCATTTGTGACTTGATGACCCATGGGGGTATGACTTGTTGAGAGCTTCCACCCTTGGACATCTTCATCTGACTGGTGCTGAGGATCCTCAGGATGTTGTCTTATGTTTTTTCTTCTACAGGTGTCCCAGAGGATGTGATGATCAGTAGTCCAACCTTTCAGAGGCTTGAGAGGATGCTCCACCTTACTTATCATCAGCTCATGGAGGTGGGGAAGCGCATTGAACGCATGTCTACGGTGCAGGAGAAGCTTTCTAACCAGATGGAGTATGTGTGTTCTGCTGCTGTGCAGAGGACCCACCAGCCATCCCTGGCACCACTGGAGACTCACGTCTCCCAGGATCCAGCTCACCACACAGTGATGGCTTCTTCTGGACCACCGCTCCTTGAGTGATTGAACCACTAGGCCAGCAATTACTGCAGTGTTAATAACGCGGATGGTTTGGTGTAATGCTGGCAGTAGAAGTTATCTAGCTGTAGGTACCTCCCGAGAGGTCAGGACGCAGTGTTAGTGCTCCGCCCATGGTTCATTCTTTACAGTTTCTATACAGAATTCTGGTATTTTCTTGTTTAATAAAAGGTTTAGTGTAATTGTGCATTGGTCTTACCAGCAGCCATCTTGTCTGGAATCTGAATATTGCTGAGCACTGTAATGAATGTAGCAGAGCAGTAAGCGACAGAGCGGAGGCTCAGGTGTCCCCATGTTATATGTGTCCACCCATATCCTGTCCACCGCCATTAACCTGAGGACGATGGCAGCTATAGGCATAGAAGTGGTGTCTAGGTATAGTAAAGTAGCCTTGCGCTACGCAATGAAACCACCTATAACGCCACCTGGTGGAAAACAACGGAATTAGCATTTTTATGTTGAAAACGGAACGAGATACAGAAAAAAAGTGAATTACAAAGTTGTAGGGCATCATCAATTCAATACGAATCCACACCTTAGGCTACTTTCACACATCAGTTTTTTGCCATCAGGTTCAATCCGGAAAAAAACGGGTAAAACGGATCCAGTACCGCATCCGTTTTTTCCCCATAGACTTGCATTGTTACCGGATTGTACCGGATGGCTTTGCGGTGCATCCGTTTTTTTCCGGATGCGGCAAAATAAATAAATGCGGCGGCCGGAGGCAACGTAGCTTGCAACGTTTTTTTGTCCGGCAAAAAAAACGCATCGCGCCGGATCCGGCGCGATACGGCGTGTTTTACAATAGAAGCCTATGGACGCCGGATCCGGCGTAATGCGGTAAAAAACGGATGCGGCCGCCGGATCCGTTTTTGTTAACTGCGCATGCACCAATGTAATTAACAAAACGGATCCAGCCAAAAACCGGACGAAAAGGATGCAAAAACGGATGCAAACCGTATCCACCGGATCCGTTTTTTAACGGATCCGGCATAACGGATCCGTTAAAAAAACGGATCCGGTGGATACGGTTTTCACTTTTTTTTCAGGATCCGTTGGATCAGGAAAAAAAAGGACTGTGCCTGAATACAGAAAACTGATGTGTGAAAGTAGCCTTATGGTTTATGGTGTGCACACAGCCTTTCAAGGGGATTTTAGAGGTGGCTGGGAGGAGACCAAGGTCCAAACTATATGCCACAACTACAAACACTGCACTCTCTTTTTCTATAAAAATTGAAAAAAGACAGTTGAGTTTTTCTTTGCAAATGAACTTGTATATTTATTAATAAGGTGACAGAGAAGACCTGGGACGTTTCGGCCCCATGAGGCCTTCTTCACGCCAAGTCACTGGAGAAAGTAACAATCAATAGTTTACAATATAATACAAAAATGCATATTTACATGGAATATTACGTTATGACAATGTATGTAAAGCGCTGTGGAATTAATAGCGCTATATAAATGAATAAAATTATTATTAATTAATTATAATTATGTACAGTGCTGGCCAAAAGTATTGGCACCCCTGCAATTCTGTCAGATATTTTTTCAGTTTCTTCTTGAAAATGATTGCAATCACAAATTCTTTGGTATTATTATCTTCATTTATTTTGCTTGCAATGAAAAAACACAAAAGAGAATGAAACAAAAATCAATTCATTGATCATTTCACACAAAACTCCAAAAATGGGCCAGACAAAAGTATTGGCACCCTTAGCCTAATACTTGGTTGCACAACCTTTAGCCAAAATAACTGCGAACAACCGCTTCTGGAAACCATCAATGAGTTTCTTACAATGCTCTGCTGGAATTTTAGACCATTCTTCTTTGGCAAACTGCTCCAGGTCCCTGAGATTTGAAGGGGGCCTTCTCCAAACTGCCATTGTGAGATCTCTCTACAGGTCTTCTATGGGGTTCAGGTCTGGACTCATTGCCACTTTAGTAGTCTCCAGTGCTTTCTCTCAAACCATTTTCTAGTGCTTTTTGAAGTGTGTTTTGGGTCATTGTCCTGCTGGAAGACCCATGACCTCTGAGGGAGACCCAGCTTTCTCACACTGGGCCCTACATGATACTGCAAAATGTGTTGGTAGTCTTCAGACTTCATAATGCCATGCACACGGTCAAGCAGTCCAGTGCCAGAGGCAGCAAAGCAACCCCAAAACATCAGGGAACCTCCGCCATGTTTGACTGTAGGGACCGTGTTCTTTTCTTTGAATGCCTCTTTTTTATTCCTGTAAACTCTATGTTGATGGCTTTTCCCAAAAAGCTCTACTTTGTCTCATCTGACCAGAGAACATTCTTCCAAAACGTTTTAGGCTTTCTCAGGTAAGTTTTGGCAAACTCAAGCCTGTTTTTTTAATGTTTCGGGGTAAGAAGTGGGGTCTTCCTGGGTATCCAACCATACAGTTCCTTTTGATTCAGACGCCGACGGATAGTACGGGTTGACACTGTTGTACCCTCGGACTGCAGGGCAGCTTGAACGTGTTTGGATGGTAGTCGAGGTTCTTTATCCACCCTCCGCACAATCTTGAGTTGAAATCTCTCGGCAATTTTTCTTTTCCTTCCACATCTAGGGAGGTTACCACAGTGCCATCGGCTTTACACTTCTTGATGACACTGCGCACCGTAGACACAGGGACTTTCAGGTCTTTGGAGATGGACTTGTAGCCTTCAGATTGCTCATGCTTCCTCACAATTTGGATTCTCAAGTCCTCAGACAGTTCTTTGGTCTTCTTTCTTTTCTCCATTCTCAATGTGGTGCACACAAGGCACAGGACAGAGGCGGAGGCAACTTTACTCCATGTCACCTGCTGCAAGTGTGATTTATTATTGCCAGCACCTGTTAGGGGCCACAGGTAAGTTACAGGCGCTGTTATTGCACAAATTACAGAAGCAGCACAGGATTATTCACACAGCGCCAATACTTTTATCCACCCCCTTTTTTATCTTTGGTGTGGAATTAGATCCAATTTGGCTTTATGACAAAGTTTGTTTTTTTTTTCATTGAAGACAAATTAAATGAAGATAATAATACCAAAGAATGTGTGATTGCAATCATTGTCAAGAAGAAACTGAGTATTATCTGACAGAATTGCAGGGGTGCCAATACTTTTGGCCAGCACTGTACATAATTTTTTAGGAATATCCACCAAGATAAATGTAGTCAGATGAACTAAAGCAACAGTGCAGTCTGATTACACCAGAATAATGTACTTCTATATTATGACAAGTCAGCTGCAGATTAGCAGATTAGCTCCACACCAGAATAATGTGCTTCTATAGTATGACCAGTCAGCCGCAGATTAGCAGATTAGCTCCACACCAGAATAATGTGCTTCTATAGTATGACCAGTCAGTGCAGATTAGCAGATTAGCTCCACACCAGAATAATGTGCTTCTATAGTATGACCAGTCAGCCGCAGATTAGCTCCACACCAGAATAATGTGCTTCTATAGTATGACCAGTCAGCCGCAGATTAGCAGATTAGCTCCACACCAGAATAATGTGCTTCTATAGTATGACCAGTCAGCCGCAGATTAGCTCCACACCAGAATAATGTACTTCTATATTATGACCAGTCAGCCGCAGATTAGCAGATTAGCTCCACACCAGAATAATGTGCTTCTATAGTATGACCAGTCAGCTGCAGATTAGCAGATTAGCTCCACACCAGAATAATGTGCTTCTATAGTATGACCAGTCAGTGCAGATTAGCAGATTAGCTCCACACCAGAATAATGTGCTTCTATAGTATGACCAGTCAGCCGCAGATTAGCTCCACACCAGAATAATGTGCTTCTATAGTATGACCAGTCAGCCGCAGATTAGCAGATTAGCTCCACACCAGAATAATGTGCTTCTATAGTATGACCAGTCAGCCGCAGATTAGCTCCACACCAGAATAATGTACTTCTATATTATGACCAGTCAGCCGCAGATTAGCAGATTAGCTCCACACCAGAATAATGTGCTTCTATAGTATGACCAGTCAGTGCAGATTAGCTCCACACCAGAATAATGTACTTCTATAGTATGACCAGTCAGCCGCAGATTAGCAGATTAGCTCCACACCAGAATAATGTGCTTCTATAGTATGACCAGTCAGCCGCAGATTAGCAGATTAGCTCCACACCAGAATAATGTGCTTCTATAGTATGACCAGTCAGCCGCAGATTAGCTCCACACCAGAATAATGTACTTCTATATTATGACCAGTCAGCCACAGATTAGCAGATTAGCTCCACACCAGAATAATGTGCTTCTATAGTATGACCAGTCAGCCGCAGATTAGCAGATTAGCTCCACACCAGAATAATGTGCTTCTATAGTATGACCAGTCAGCCGCAGATTAGCAGATTAGCTCCACACCAGAATAATGTACTTCTATATTATGACCAGTCAGCTGCAGATTAGCAGATTAGCTCCACACCAGAATAATGTGCTTCTATAGTATGACCAGTCAGCTGCAGATTAGCTCCACACCAGAATAATGTACTTCTATAGTATGACCAGTCAGCCGCAGATTAGCAGATTAGCTCCACACCAGAATAATGTGCTTCTATAGTATGACCAGTCAGCCGCAGATTAGCAGATTAGCTCCACACCAGAATAATGTGCTTCTATAGTATGACCAGTCAGCCACAGATTAGCAGATTAGCTCCACACCAGAATAATGTGCTTCTATAGTATGACCAGTCAGCCGCAGATTAGCAGATTAGCTCCACACCAGGATAATATACTTCTATAGTATGACCAGTCAGCCGCAGATTAGCAGATTAGCTCCACACCAGAATAATGTGCTTCTATAGTATGACCAGTCAGCCGCAGATTAGCAGATTAGCTCCACACCAGAATAATGTGCTTCTATAGTATGACCAGTCAGCCGCAGATTAGCAGATTAGCTCCACACCAGAATAATGTGCTTCTATAGTATGACCAGTCAGCCACAGATTAGCAGATTAGCTCCACACCAGAATAATGTGCTTCTATAGTATGACCAGTCAGTGCAGATTAGCAGATTAGCTCCACACCAGAATAATGTACTTCTATATTATGACCAGTCAGCCGCAGATTAGCAGATTAGCTCCACACCAAAATAATGTGCTTCTATAGTATGACCAGTCAGCTGCAGATTAGCAGATTAGCTCCACACCAGAATAATGTGCTTCTATAGTATGACCAGTCAGCCGCAGATTAGCTCCACACCAGAATAATGTGCTTCTATAGTATGACCAGTCAGCCGCAGATTAGCAGATTAGCTCCACACCAGAATAATGTGCTTCTATAGTATGACCAGTCAGCCGCAGATTAGCAGATTAGCTCCACACCAGAATAATATACTTCTATAGTATTACCAGTCAGTGCAGATTAGCAGATTAGCTCCGCACAAGAATAATGTGCTTCTATAGTATGACCAGTCAGTGCAGATTAGCTCCACACCAGAATAATGTACTTCTATAGTATGACCAGTCAGCAGCAGATTAGCAGATTAGCTCCACACCAGAATAATGTGCTTCTATAGTATGACCAGTCAGCCGCAGATTAGCAGATTAGCTCCACACCAGAATAATGTACTTCTATAGTATGACCAGTCAGCCGCAGATTAGCAGATTAGCTCCACACCAGAATAATGTACTTCTATAGTATGACCAGTCAGCCGCAGATTAGCAGATTAGCTCCACACCAGAATAATGTACTTCTATAGTATGACCAGTCAGTGCAGATTAGCAGATTAGCTCCACACCAGAATAATGTGCTTCTATAGTATGACAAGTAAGCCGCAGATTAGCAGATTAGCTCCACACCAGATTAATGTACTTCTATAGTATGACCAGTCAGTGCAGATTAGCAGATAAGCTCCACACCAGATTAATGTACTTCTATAGTATGACCAGTCAGCTGCAGATTAGCACATTAGCTCCACACCAGAATAATGTGCTTCTATAGTATGACCAGTCAGTGCAGATTAGCAGATTAGCTCCGCACAAGAATAATGTGCTTCTATAGTATGACCAGTCAGCTGCAGATTAGCTCCACACCAGAATAATGTACTTCTATAGTATGACCAGTCAGCAGCAGATTAGCAGATTAGCTCCACACCAGAATAATGTGCTTCTATAGTATGACCAGTCAGCCGCAGATTAGCAGATTAGCTCCACACCAGAATAATGTACTTCTATAGTATGACCAGTCAGCCGCAGATTAGCAGATTAGCTCCACACCAGAATAATGTACTTCTATAGTATGACCAGTCAGCCGCAGATTAGCAGATTAGCTCCACACCAGAATAATGTACTTCTATAGTATGACCAGTCAGTGCAGATTAGCAGATTAGCTCCACACCAGAATAATGTGCTTCTATAGTATGACAAGTAAGCCGCAGATTAGCAGATTAGCTCCACACCAGATTAATGTACTTCTATAGTATGACCAGTCAGTGCAGATTAGCAGATAAGCTCCACACCAGATTAATGTACTTCTATAGTATGACCAGTCAGCTGCAGATTAGCACATTAGCTCCACACCAGAATAATGTGCTTCTATAGTATGACCAGTCAGCCACAGATTAGCAGATTAGCTCCACACCAGAATAATGTACTTCTATAGTATGACCAATCAGCCACAGATTAGCAGATTAGCTCCACACCAGAATAATGTGTTTCTATAGTATGACCAGTCAGCCGCAGATTAGCAGATTAGCTCCACACCAGAATAATGTGCTTCTATAGTATGACCAGTCAGCCGCAGATTAGCTCCACACCAGAATAATGTACTTCTATAGTATGACAAGTCAGCCGCAGATTAGCAGATTAGGTCTACACCAGAATAATGTGCTTCTATAGTATGACCAGTCAGCCACAGATTAGCAGATTAGGTCTACACCAGAATAATGTGGTTCTATAGTATGACCAGTCAGCCGCAGATTAGCAGATTAGCTCCACACCAGAATAATGTGCTTCTATAGTATGACCAGTCAGTGCAGATTAGCAGATTACCTCCACACCAGAATAATGTGCTTCTATAGTATGACCAGTCAGTGCAGATTAGCAGATTAGCTCCACACCAGAATAATGTGCTTCTATAGTATGACAAATCAGCCGCAGATTAGCATATTAGCTCCACACCAGAATAATGTGCTTCTATAGTATGACCAATCAGCCACAGATTAGCAGATTAGCTCCACACCAGAATAATGTGCTTCTATAGTATGACCAGTCAGCCGCAGATTAGCAGATTAGCTCCACACCAGAATAATGTGCTTCTATAGTATGACCAGTCAGCCGCAGATTAGCAGATTAGCTCCACACCAGAATAATGTGGTTCTATAGTATGACCAGTCAGCCGCAGATTAGCAGATTAGCTCCACACCAGAATAATGTGCTTCTATAGTATGACCAGTCAGTGCAGATTAGCAGATTACCTCCACACCAGAATAATGTGCTTCTATAGTATGACCAGTCAGTGCAGATTAGCAGATTAGCTCCACACCAGAATAATGTGCTTCTATAGTATGACAAATCAGCCGCAGATTAGCATATTAGCTCCACACCAGAATAATGTGCTTCTATAGTATGACAACTCAGCCGCAGATTAGCAGATTAGCTCCACACCAGAATAATGTGCTTCTATAGTATGACCAGTCAGCCGCAGATTAGCAGATTAGCTCCACACCAGAATAATGTACTTCTATATTATGACCAGTCAGCCGCAGATTAGCAGATTAGCTCCACACCAGAATAATGTGCTTCTATAGTATGACCAGTCAGCCGCAGATTAGCAGATTAGCTCCACACCAGAATAATGTACTTCTATAGTATGACCAGTCAGCCGCAGATTAGCTCCACACCAGAATAATGTGCTTCTATAGTATGACCAGTTAGCCGCAGATTAGCTCCACACCAGAATAATGTGCTTCTATAGTATGACCAGTCAGCCCCAGATTAGCTCTACACCAGAATAATGTGCTTCTATAGTATGACCTGTCAGCCGCAGATTAGCAGATTAGCTCCACACCAGAATAATGTACTTCTATAGTATGACCAGTCAGCTGCAGATTAGCTCCACACCAGAATAATGTGCTTCTATAGTATGACCAGTCAGCCCCAGATTAGCTCCACACCAGAATAATGTGCTTCTATAGTATGACCAGTCAGCCGCAGATTAGCAGATTAGCTCCACACCAGAATAATGTACTTCTATAGTATGACCAGTCAGCCGCAGATTAGCAGATTAGCTCCACACCAGAATAATGTACTTCTATAGTATGACCAGTCAGTGCAGATTAGCAGATTAGCTCCACACCAGAATAATGTGCTTCTATAGTATGACAATTAAGCCGCAGATTAGCAGATTAGCTCCACACCAGATTAATGTACTTCTATAGTATGACCAGTCAGTGCAGATTAGCAGATAAGCTCCACACCAGATTAATGTACTTCTATAGTATGACCAGTCAGCTGCAGATTAGCACATTAGCTCCACACCAGAATAATGTGCTTCTATAGTATGACCAGTCAGTGCAGATTAGCAGATTAGCTCCGCACAAGAATAATGTGCTTCTATAGTATGACCAGTCAGCTGCAGATTAGCTCCACACCAGAATAATGTACTTCTATAGTATGACCAGTCAGCAGCAGATTAGCAGATTAGCTCCACACCAGAATAATGTGCTTCTATAGTATGACCAGTCAGCCGCAGATTAGCAGATTAGCTCCACACCAGAATAATGTACTTCTATAGTATGACCAGTCAGCCGCAGATTAGCAGATTAGCTCCACACCAGAATAATGTACTTCTATAGTATGACCAGTCAGCCGCAGATTAGCAGATTAGCTCCACACCAGAATAATGTACTTCTATAGTATGACCAGTCAGTGCAGATTAGCAGATTAGCTCCACACCAGAATAATGTGCTTCTATAGTATGACAAGTAAACCGCAGATTAGCAGATTAGCTCCACACCAGATTAATGTACTTCTATAGTATGACCAGTCAGTGCAGATTAGCAGATAAGCTCCACACCAGATTAATGTACTTCTATAGTATGACCAGTCAGCTGCAGATTAGCACATTAGCTCCACACCAGAATAATGTGCTTCTATAGTATGACCAGTCAGCCACAGATTAGCAGATTAGCTCCACACCAGAATAATGTACTTCTATAGTATGACCAATCAGCCACAGATTAGCAGATTAGCTCCACACCAGAATAATGTGTTTCTATAGTATGACCAGTCAGCCGCAGATTAGCAGATTAGCTCCACACCAGAATAATGTGCTTCTATAGTATGACCAGTCAGCCGCAGATTAGCAGATTAGCTCCACACCAGAATAATGTACTTCTATAGTATGACAAGTCAGCCGCAGATTAGCAGATTAGGTCTACACCAGAATAATGTGCTTCTATAGTATGACCAGTCAGCCACAGATTAGCAGATTAGCTCCACACCAGAATAATGTACTTCTATAGTATGACCAATCAGCCACAGATTAGCAGATTAGCTCCACACCAGAATAATGTGCTTCTATAGTATGACCAGTCAGCCGCAGATTAGCAGATTAGCTCCACACCAGAATAATGTGCTTCTATAGTATGACCAGTCAGCCGCAGATTAGCAGATTAGCTCCACACCAGAATAATGTGGTTCTATAGTATGACCAGTCAGCCGCAGATTAGCTCCACACCAGAATAATGTGCTTCTATAGTATGACCAGTCAGTGCAGATTAGCAGATTACCTCCACACCAGAATAATGTGCTTCTATAGTATGACCAGTCAGTGCAGATTAGCAGATTAGCTCCACACCAGAATAATGTGCTTCTATAGTATGACAAATCAGCCGCAGATTAGCATATTAGCTCCACACCAGAATAATGTGCTTCTATAGTATGACAACTCAGCCGCAGATTAGCTCCACACCAGAATAATGTGCTTCTATAGTATGACCAGTCAGCCGCAGATTAGCAGATTAGCTCCACACCAGAATAATGTACTTCTATAGTATGACCAGTCAGCCGCAGATTAGCAGATTAGCTCCACACCAGAATAATGTACTTCTATATTATGACCAGTCAGCCACAGATTAGCAGATTAGCTCCACACCAGAATAATGTGCTTCTATAGTATGACCAGTCAGCCGCAGATTAGCAGATTAGCTCCACACCAGAATAATGTGCTTCTATAGTATGACAAGTCAGCCGCAGATTAGCAGATTAGCTCCACACCAGAATAATGTACTTCTATAGTATGACCAGTCAGCCGCAGATTAGCAGATTAGCTCCACACCAGAATAATGTGCTTCTATAGTATGACCAGTTAGCCGCAGATTAGCTCCACACCAGAATAATGTGCTTCTATAGTATGACCAGTCAGCCCCAGATTAGCTCTACACCAGAATAATGTGCTTCTATAGTATGACCTGTCAGCCGCAGATTAGCAGATTAGCTCCACACCAGAATAATGTACTTCTATAGTATGACCAGTCAGCTGCAGATTAGCTCCACACCAGAATAATGTGCTTCTATAGTATGACCAGTCAGCCCCAGATTAGCTCCACACCAGAATAATGTGCTTCTATAGTATGACCAGTCAGCCACAGATTAGCAGATTAGCTCCACACCAGAATAATGTGCTTCTATAGTATGACCAGTCAGCCGCAGATTAGCAGATTAGCTCCACACCAGAATAATGTACTTCTATAGTATGACCAGTCAGCCGCAGATTAGCAGATTAGCTCCACACCAGAATAATGTACTTCTATAGTATGACCAGTCAGCCGCAGATTAGCAGATTAGCTCCACACCAGAATAATGTGCTTCTATAGTATGACCAGTCAGCCGCAGATTAGCTCCACACCAGAATAATGTGCTTCTATAGTATGACCAGTCAGCCCCAGATTAGCTCCACACCAGAATAATGTGCTTCTATAGTATGACCAGTCAGCCGCAGATTAGCAGATTAGCTCCACACCAGAATAATGTGCTTCTATAGTATGACCAGTCAGCCGCAGATTAGCTCCACACCAGAATAATGTGCTTCTATAGTATGACCAGTCAGCCGCAGATTAGCTCCACACCAGAATAATGTGCTTCTATAGTATGACCAGTCAGCCACAGATTAGCAGATTAGCTCCACACCAGAATAATGTGCTTCTATAGTATGACCAGTCAGCCGCAGATTAGCTCCACACCAGAATAATGTGCTTCTATAGTATGACCAGTCAGCCACAGATTAGCAGATTAGCTCCACACCAGAATAATGTGCTTCTATAGTATGACCAGTCAGCCACAGATTAGCAGATTAGCTCCACACCAGAATAATGTGCTTCTATAGTATGACCAGTCAGCCACAGATTAGCAGATTAGCTCCACACCAGAATAATGTACTTCTATATTATGACCAGTCAGCCACAGATTAGCAGATTAGCTCCACACCAGAATAATGTGCTTCTATAGTATGACCAGTCAGCCGCAGATTTGCAGATTAGCTCTACACCAGAATAATGTGCTTCTATAGTATGACCAGTCAGCTGCAGATTAGCAGATTAGCTCCACACCAGAATAATGTGCTTCTATAGTATGACCAGTCAGCCGCAGATTAGCAGATTAGCTCCACACCAGAATAATGTGCTTCTATAGTATGACCAGTCAGTGCAGATTAGCAGATTAGCTCCACACCAGAATAATGTGCTTCTATAGTATGACCAGTCAGCCGCAGATTAGCAGATTAGCTCCACACCAGAATAATGTGCTTCTATAGTATGACCAGTCACTGCAGATTAGCTCCACACCAGAATAATGTACTTCTATATTATGACAAGTCAGCCGCAGATTAGCAGATTAGCTCCACACCAGAATAATGTACTTCTATATTATGACAAGTCAGCCGCAGATTAGCAGATTAGCTCCACACCAGAATAATGTACTTCTATAGTATGACAAGTCAGCCGCAGATTAGCAGATTAGCTCCACACCAGAATAATGTGCTTGTATAGTATGACCAGTCAGCCGCAGATTAGCAGATTAGCTCCACACCAGAATAATGTGCTTCTATAGTATGACCAGTCAGCCGCAGATTAGCAGATTAGCTCCACACCAGAATAATGTGCTTCTATAGTATGACCAGTCAGCTGCAGATTAGCTCCACACCAGAATAATGTGCTTCTATAGTATGACCAGTCAGCTGCAGATTAGCTCTACACCAGAATAATGTGCTTCTATAGTATGACCAGTCAGCCGCAGATTAGCAGATTAGCTCCACACCAGAATAATGTACTTCTATATTATGACCAGTCAGCCACAGATTAGCAGATTAGCTCCACACCAGAATAATGTGCTTCTATGGTATGACCAGTCAGCCGCAGATTAGCTCCACACCAGAATAATGTGCTTCTATAGTATGACAAGTCAGCCGCAGATTAGCTCCACACCAGAATAATGTACTTCTATAGTATGACCAGTCAGCTGCAGATTAGCTCTACACCAGAATAATATACTTCTATAGTATGACCAGTCAGCCGCAGATTAGCAGATTAGCTCCACACCAGAATAATGTACTTCTATAGTATGACCAGTCAGCCGCAGATTAGCAGATTAGCTCCACACCAGAATAATGTGCTTCTATAGTATGACCAGTCAGCCGCAGATTAGCTCCACACCAGAATAATGTGCTTCTATAGTATGACAAGTCAGCCGCAGATTAGCTCCACACCAGAATAATGTACTTCTATAGTATGACCAGTCAGCTGCAGATTAGCTCTACACCAGAATAATATACTTCTATAGTATGACCAGTCAGCCGCAGATTAGCAGATTAGCTCCACACCAGAATAATGTACTTCTATAGTATGACCAGTCAGCCGCAGATTAGCAGATTAGCTCCACACCAGAATAATGTGCTTCTATAGTATGACCAGTCAGCCGCAGATTAGCAGATTAGCTCCACACCAGAATAATGTGCTTCTATAGTATGACCAGTCAGTGCAGATTAGCTCCACACCAGAATAATGTGCTTCTATAGTATGACCAGTCAGTGGAGATTAGCTCCACACCAGAATAATATACTTCTATAATATGTCAGGTCAGCCGCAGATTAGCAGATTAGCTCCACACAAGAATGTTTTCAGAGGAATATTGTCAAAGGGAGAAGAAAAGAAGTTGAGGAGGAAATCCACCCAGAAGGCTTTTTATAGTGAATCCCTGGAGGTGAGTTGTGTTGACGTCCTGTGCATGGACGTGATCTGTATATACAATATATGTAACCCGGAGCTGAGGGGTGATGGGATCCTGGTTGTCACCAGTGTTTCTTGTATATAGCCTCCTCCTTTGGTGTGGGGATAGTGGCTAGATAGTTCATCGTCTTAATTGGAGATTTCTGGGGTTAATTCTACCTTTGTAGAGAAGTTCTGATTAGAATCGAGCGTTTCTCTGTGGTAATAAATTATATATTTCAATCCCTGGAGATTGCTTCAGAGGATTATAACTGTGAGGAAAGAGTTAACCTTTTTCACTGACTTAGAAAATAATAGAAATTCATTCTCCCTGACAAGACCGAACCAGACTTATTTGCGTAATAAACTGTGAGACCAACTTCAAGGACGCAGAATGTTTTGACTTAGAGACGACTGAAAAACATCTTGTTATTGGAGTATAAGTCATTATATTAATTTCTCTTGCTGGGAATATGTAATTCACGCCTTTAATGAATATGTATGTTGCATAGTTACGCCCTAATCAACTTTGTATAACTTTGTAATGTAAACAATACCAATACACTTTCTATTCGGAGCCGCACATCTCCAGTCTTATGTGTATAACGGCGTTCGCTTGTTTTCATTGAGACTGAGTAGCAGAGGGGGGTCACCGGTACCTTCTCCGCATTCGGACATCGCTGGCAACAGCTGTGACCGTTAGGTCAACCTAACATTATCTGGCGCCCGAAAAGCAGGGACCCGTGTTTCTAATCCCAGGACGCAGTGGACTATCTTGCCATTCAGAGGAGGAGTGGACCAGACGTGGGGACCAGAAACACCTGGCCAGGTAAGAGTTGAACCTTATTCTTCTCTTTATGCTCCCCACATCTGATCTCCCCTCTCCTCAACGCGCAAAATGGTACACTGTGAGTAGAAACTGGGTTATTGGCGGGTTTCCACTGAACTCTGAGAGAGCCTTGCCAGCTGATGTTTTCTGTGCCTTGTTTGGTTGTTTGCTTGTTTGTTTCTCTGTGTTTCTCGGCCTCTCCGTGTGTCGTGTGTCTGCTCTCCTGCGCTTTACTTCTGTGCTGTTGTCCTTGTTGGTTGTCATAGATCCCATACATCGGTGAGTGTTGAAAGGGAATAGTGTACCTGCCCTGTCCAATGGATGTGATATTCACTGCCCTAGTGCTAGTGGGAATAGCCCTGTTTGCCATTGCTATCGGATATAGAGTGTATCTCTGTTACAAGAAGGGTAACCCAGCGCCATTCAACATTCTCAGCCCCCTCTGAAGTTAGGACACCACCTTTCAGTAGGAATACACATCAAGAATCAGTCTTTGGGTACTTCCAGGAAAGGTGGTTCTAGACCTCACCTTAGGTAGGAATACAAAAGGAGTTAGTCTCTGAGTATCTCCAGGATAGGTAGGTTTAGTCCAAAGGACGTTCAAGGGTCTAAAAGCTGAAGAAGATAGAAGAAGAAGAATGGGCAACGAATATCAAAGGACAGAAGAGCTGGATACACCCTGCAACATCTCATTACGTGTTATCATGGCAAAAGAACAGCCAGTCAGTCCAAGGAAGTTTTCAAGACATTTGGATTGAAGGGGAAGGATCAATTGGACCCCAACAAATGGGATACAATAACAGCTACTAGAGCAGGAGTGATAGCAGATAAATCATGGACTGAACTAGTCAGAACTCTTTCTGACATGGCAAAAACAGCCCACGATCAAGGTTGGATATACCATGAAGAATCAGACACATGGGAAGAAGCTGCGAAGAAGGCTAATAAGAATCAGCAGCCTCCTCCGTACCTGTCAGCTACTCCTGGAACGACTCCAAAAATAGCAGGATCCCCGGAATGGACCTGCACAAACTGTAGCCAACAAAATCCGGACTGGAGTGAAACATGCCTAGCCTGTGCAGCCCCACAGCACAAGCTACAAGCCACAGCACCAGTGCCTCTTTATCCCGTAGTGGAAAGAAGAGTTCTGATAAGACCACCTGTTAATCCACAAAACCCAGATGCTCCCAGAGATGCAGTTCCTCGTACGTATGATGACTACGTACCCTGGACTCCAGCCGAGCAGATGGCTTTTCTGCAAAATGCTCCAGACCCGACTAGAAACCCAGTCAGTTTTTCACGTTACCTGAACCAAATACAGGTCTCCTACAGAAGCACTTGGTTGGACATGGAAGGTTTGTGTAGAGTTAAAATGTCTCCCGAACTGTATGCCAAACTCACTGCCCACCTGACAGGACATGTTCCGGACGATACCCGTAATGTGGAATCGGGCCAAGACTTCATGATAAGACTCAATCTTTTCTGCGCCCAGGAGCAAAGAACTAAGGGCACAATGGGACCAGTGCATCAAGGTCCTGTGGAGAATGTCAGCTCATTTTACTACAGATTGATGCAGTCATTCGCAGATGAAGGGCTGGACTTACAAGCGGGTGCAATACGTCGCCTGATGGTAAGATCCTTCATGGATGGAATACATGCACCTCTGGCAGAAAGATTGAAAGCGTGCTGCCCAGAATGGAGAAACATGGAAGACATAGATCTTCTAGTTAACAAAGCAAGTGGCTTAGAAACCGACGCAAAGGATAAAAGGAGCAACAAGAAAGTTGTCATAGCAGCAGTGGACGGTCAGCCAGAAGGTACAAGAAGGAAGGCACCGACCTGCTACTATTGTGGAGTCAGAGGACGTGATCAGAGACTGTAGAAAGAAGAAGAGGGACACTCAAAACCGACCCGAGAGTCAGGAGGAGAAGACTGCCTGACTTGCGGCAGCACGGGATAGGGATGCCAGAGGTCCATTTATACATGTCCCCCTTCACATTGGCAACAAGGAAATAAGAGCTTTGGTGGACTCAGGAGCCTCACGCTCCTGAACCCCAGGAACCTAGTGCCTGAAGGATCCATCTCATCTGAAGCTACTGTAGTATCCGGATTTGATGGACAAGCCCAGATAATCCCAATAACACATCCACTGAAGGTGAAACTGGGACCACACATGTTCGTGTCTAAATTCTTAGTGTCCCCCCTGGGTGGAGATGCCCTAGTGGGAGCAGATCTACTATCAAGACTGCAAGCTCAGATTGTCTACAATGAAGATGGATCTGCTATCCTGCAAATTCCAGAAGATATCCCAGAAGAAGTCCTGTGCACTCTTCAGATGATAGAAGAACAACCAGAATCTGAAGTTACACATGAAGTAAACACGGACCCAATACTTCTACAAGTTCCTGCAAAACTCTGGTCCACATCAAAAACTGACCTCGGCACACTACCCGTGCCCCCCGTAAAGGTTTCAGTCAAGCCTGGAATTATACCACCGCAGCTGAGACAATACCCTCTTAATGTTCAACAGGAAGCTGCCCTAGATTACCAGATAAAAGAACTGTTGAAGTCTGGAGCCCTCAGAATTACTAAGTCTCCTTACAACACTCCGTTGTTTCCTGTTAAGAAGAGACAAGTAAAAAAAGGTGATCCAGTTACGTACCGGATGGTACACGATCTGAGGGCAGTGAACTCAATACTGGAGCCCCTCACCCCTGTTGTACCAAATCCACATACGCTGCTTACACAGGTGCCGGCTACATCCACCCATTACACGGTCATAGACCTTGCTAATGCTTTTTTCTCAGTACCACTGGACCCAGCATGCCAAGATTTCTTTGCATTCACGCACAAGCAAAATCAATATACATGGACACGCCTGCCTCAAGGTATGCAACATTCTCCTACGCTATATACTCAGGCAATGAGCAATGTACTTCGGGGCTGGGAACCCCCTGAGCACTGTGTCCTTCTTCAGTACGTGGATGATTTACTACTGTGTTGCCCTAATGAAGAAATCTGTAAAACGGCTTCAATAAGTCTTCTTACCTTTCTGGCAGAAGTAGGATGCAAAGCGAGCAGAGATAAGTTGCAGTTCTGCAAAACGAGGGTCACTTTCTTGGGTCATTGCCTTTCTGCGGGACAAAAACACCTCAGCCCGGACAGACAAGAAGTTATCAGGAAAGCAAGCATTCCTAGAAATCTCAAACAACTCAGAGGATTTTTAGGGCTAATATCTTTCTGCAGACAGTGGATTCCCAATGCGTCACTACTCATGCAACCGCTGTATGATTGCACAAAGAATGTTCCTTTTTCCCTTACAGAAGAAGCTTGACAAAACTTTCAAAAGCTCAAGGAACTAGTGATTGATGCATCTGCTCTGGCACTACCAAACTATGATCTCACCTTTAATCTGTTCGTAGCAGAGCTTCAAGGATTTGCAGTAGGAGTACTCACCCAGAAGACGGACAAACATCACATAATCGGGTACTACTCCTCTCAACTTGACAACGTCACAAAAGCAGCACCAACCTGTGTCCGTGCTGTTACAGCAGTTTCAAACATACTGCAGAAAGCATCTGAAATCTCACTCGATTTCCCGACTACCATCCTTACTAGCCATTACATCTATGCTGTTCTCAATCAAGTGCAGCTGAAACACCTCTCCATGGGGGCTCGTCCAGGATCAGCTGGCAAGACAAGTCAGACTTCAGTGCACGCTGTTGCTACCCCCCAAACATCTCATTTGCTCGAGTTACAAGTCTAAACCTTGCTGATCTGCTGATCTTCACAAGTTTAGAAGGGGGGACAGAAGAGAGGACAGAAGAGAGTGACAAACGTACCAGCGCACCATTTGATCATGATTGTCAGGAACTCATTGAACATGAGGCAAAGCCCCTGCACAATATACAGGCAACACCGCTTACAAATCCAGACTTTGAATTTTTTGTGGATGGTAGCAGATACGCTGATGAAGCAGGCAAGTTCCACATCGGATTTGCAGTAGTGACTCTATATGCAGCCTTAGCCAAACAACCGCTACCTCCACGCATATCTGCTCAAGAAGCAGAACTTCTTGCCCTCATCTGGGCAATTGAGTTTCTGGAAGAACGAACAGCGAACATCTACACGGACTCAGCCTATGCACACGGCATTGTGCACGATTTTGGCACCATCTGGCAGACTAGAGGATTCCTCACAGCAACAGGAAATCCTATCAGGCATGGAGCCTCAGTGAAGAAACTAATGGAAGTAGCCTTGATACCAAAACAGCTAGCAATCATAAAGGTTGCTGCCCACACCAAGGCTCAAACACCCGAGGCAAGGGGAAATCGCTTGGCCGACCAAACAGCAAAACAAGCAGCCTTACTCCCTTTGAAGGAGACGGAAACAGTGTCAACGACGGAGGAAGAAATGCAGAACCTCTTTGAGACACAAGAAAACGCCTCTGAGGAAGAAAAGGCCGGATGGCGGGCCAAGGGGGCAGAAAAGGTGGAGGGGATTTGGCGCTTAAACGGACTTCCCGTCCTGCCACGCAGTTGGTTCCCTGCCATTTTCCAAGTACTCCACTACCCCACACACGGTAGCACAAACTCAATCATGAACCAGATGCAACCATATTGGGTAGCCCCCGGCTTCAGACAATACGCCTCCCAGAGAATAAAGGATTGTCACATCTGTCAACAACACAATCCAGGCCAGCTAACTAAATCCCTGCAAAGACACATGCCAAAGACGTTTGCCCCATTTCAAAGAGTATAAATAGACTATATACAGTTGCCAAAACATGGCATCTACGAGTTTGTACTTGTCTGTGTAGACCTCTTCTCAGGATGGCCAGAGGCCTACCCTGTCAGTTCAGCCACAGCCCGAATTACAGCAAAGAAATTGGCCTGTGAGCTGGTGCCTCAGTTTGGACTCCCTGAAGTCATAGAGTCAGACCGAGGTACTCATTTCACTGGACAAGTTTTCCAGAACACCTGTGCCCTGTTAGGCATTCAGTCAGCCTTACACACGCCTTACCACCCACAGTCATCAGGGAAAATGGAAAGGTTAAATGGCACTCTAAAGCTCAAACTAGCCAAGGCAGTGGAGGAGACTGGTAGACCATGGACAGAATGTCTCCCCATAGCTCTTTACTCTGTAAGGACCACCCCGCAGGGAAAGCACAGGCTCTCACCATTTGAAATACTCTTTGGTAGTGCACCCAGATTAGGATGCTACTTCCCGCAGGAGTTACACCTGCAATGTGATAGCCTAACATCTTATGTTGTTTCCCTGCAGAACAGACTAACTGAAACCCACCAAAGGGTCTACTCTTCTCTACCTGATCCTGATGCCATTCCAGGAACCCACTCTCTAAAGCCTGGTGACCGGGTCTACCTAAAGAAGCACGTGAGAAAGACCCTTGAGCCACGATTCGATGGGCCTTTGACTGTCCAGCTGACCACTCCAACCTCCGTCAAACTTGAGGGGAGATCGACATGGGTCCATGCCAGCCACTGCAAGAAGGCCTAATACTGCTGATAAGTATTTCTATGTGTACTCCCTTTTTGGGGCCTTCTACACCACGGCAGAATTCATTTGAGACCCATCATGAAGTGTTAGCTGAAAAACTTGAGATCACAGACTGCTGGATATGTACACACGCACTTGTGACAGCCTCTTCCATGCCATACTTAGCCATACCAGTCCCAATAAACAAAGTGTTTCAATGGGGAGGCTGTTACAACAGACTATCAGTGTTCCAAGTGTTACTCTGTTTACTAGTTGCTTATGTAGTGTTCAAGTTGCTAATGGCTTTGTTTTCCCGCTGCTTGAAGCAATGTAGATACAATGATTATTCAGCACCCGTAAGAAATCACTAATATGCCTTTTTTCTCTTCTCTACTCTTTCCTCTAGAAATCACCTTGGCGTATCATGATGAGACTCCTATCGAGAGGCATGCAGGCAGTCCTGGGTGACGGATGTGAGACGACACTCCCTGAGCACACCCGCGGCTCAGAAAGTATCTGGAGGCTAGCCTGCTTTCTCTATAGTCCAAAGCTTCTCGATGGCCCCCTGTCCATCAATCACGCCAATAGGGGGGATTGTGAGGAAAGAGTTAACCTTTTTCACTGACTTAGAAAATAATAGAAATTCATTCTCCCTGACAAGACCGAACCAGACTTATTTGCGTAATAAGTTGTGAGACCAACTTCAAGGACGCAGAATATTTTGACTTAGAGACGACTGAAAAACATCTTGTTATTGGAGTATAAGTCATTATATTAATTTCTCTTGCTGGGAATATGTAATTCACGCCTTTAATGAATATGTATGTTGCATAGTTACGCCCTAATCAACTTTGTATAACTTTGTAATGTAAACAATACCAATACACTTTCTATTCGGAGCCGCACATCTCCAGTCTTATGTGTATAACGGCGTTCGCTTGTTTTCATTGAGACGGAGTAGCAGAGGGGGGGTCACCGGTACCTTCTCTGCATTCGGACATCGCTGGCAACAGCTGTGACCGTTAGGTCAACCTAACATAACCATAGGAAAGATTCTTCTCCACTATAATTGAGGAAACCTCCATCTGGAGCAAGCTTGATGGAAAGAGATATAAATTGTGCAATGTGATGCAATCATGCCGGGATATAGCAGATAAAGGCTGGGACTGTACAATCCCATACGAGCACAGCTTATAACTGCAGAAGATCAGCAATAACCGTGTGTCCGGGGTCAAGGTATGGCACATATGATGGTTGCACATGTCCTCGTGTCTGCTATTAGGTCTTATGCAGCAGGCTCTGTATGGGGGATTAGAATAGTTAATAGGTTTTACCTGTAGCACAGGGATTTAGGGTTCGTTTGCATTGCTGCAGTGGAATTTCTTCTAAAACAAAGTTGAAGAAGTCTATTCATTATGATGGAGGTGTATAGTGGGGCATAAGAATAGGTGGATTGCTCTTTACCTGAACGCCGCCTTCCCAGGATGTGGCTGTGTGTGCGTTTCTCTATTAAATGCTGCATACCCGGAAGTGATGAAGGACGCCGGCGCATGCGCTGTTGTCGCTTGTGTTGTGTTCTATATTAGGGCATGGACGGTATGTTACCTTAAATATACGCGCATCGCGCATGCGCAGAAGTGTTTTTTTAAACTTAGAAGAATTATACACGTAAGGTCAGATTTCAGAGATTAAAGCAAGAAGAGGAGGTGGTAATCGCTATATAGCAACGGCGTTATACATAATATGAAATGGCAACCAGGAATACATAGTGTAAATAATGACAATGGGTAGATACAAACTTTATGTAAGGTTATGATAAAATATATAACCCTGCTGCATATTTTGATTAGAGGTCCTGAGAGGAGATCACATTGACCTGAAATAGAATATTGGTTAGGCACATACAAATAGTTAACAAGGTAAGGGTCCCAATATTCTATAGGCAAACAAGAGACGGATCGCAACTCTATGTTTCTCTACAATAGTTGCCACCCCAAATCCACAAAAAATAGTCTACCAAGGTCCCAGTTCAAAAGAGTAACTAGAATTGTATGAAACAATCAGGAAAGACTTGATGACATGACCAACAGACGTAATTATCCCAAGTCACTATTAACAACAGAAAAAGCATTAACCACCATCTGTAATCATGAGTGATAGATTGCCATTCGTACATACTTATCACCCTTCAATGCCTAAAGTTTACAATATTATTACCAGACATTGGCCCCTTCTAAAGCGAGCATACCCACAAATAGCTTCCTCCTTCCCCCACTATTGTGTAAAAAAAGACCAAAAACATCAGGGACTCCCTAAGAGCAGACATAGGCAGTGACAGAGAGGGCTGTTCACAAACCTTTTTAACCACAAGACGTACCGGCACATTTCCTTACCTCAATTGTCCATGCCCCAACGTCATAAAAGGTGATCACTTCACGCACCCAAAGTCAGGGAAAACCTTTCGGATAAATGAGTACTTTACATGCAAAAGCAATTTTGTGGTTTACATCATAAAGTGTCCATGCGGTCTCCTATATGTTGGAGAGACCATCCAACATGTAGGAGACCGTATTGCCAGCCATAGATCGACCATCAGATGCGGTAAATTGTGGTTGCCCATTCCGCACCATTTCCATGAAGCCAAACATACAATTGCTCAATTACGCTCTCAGGTCATTGAAAAGGTACACAGACCCAGAAGAGGGGGCAATCATATCGAACTCTCAAAGAAGAGAGTTACTGGACCCCTACATTACAGACTTTGGCACCAAAAGGTTTGAATGGGGAAATTGATTGGCCGCTATGATGTTATTCAGATTACATTGTCTTTAATGTTTAATATCCAACAGTAAACTTTACAAATAATGTTTGACATATGTTAAATTAAACTAATCTTCATATGATATTATTTACAGAAATCTGGAAGGATTTCATCCCCGCTTTTCACCTGAGCCCTCAGCCTACCTTCCCTTAATCTATATAATGATAGCCTATATAATGACAGTATGCTCATCTCTTGTTTGCCTATAGAGTATTGGGACCTTTACCTTGTTAACTATTTGTATGTGCCTAACCAATATTCTATTTCAGGTCAATGTGATCTCCTCTCAGGACCTCTAATCAAAATATGCAGCAGGGTTATATATTTTATCATAACCTTACATAAAGTTTGTATCTACCCATTGTCATTATTTACACTATGTATTCCTGGTTGCCATTTCATATTATGTATAACGCCGTTGCTATATAGCGATTACCACCTCCTCTTCTTGCTTTAATCTCTGAAATCTGACCTTACGTGTATAATTCTTCTAAGTTTAAAAAAACACTTCTGCGCATGCGCGATGCGCGTATATTTAAGGTAACATACCGTCCATGCCCTAATATAGAACACAACACAAGCGACAACAGCGCATGCGCCGGCGTCCTTCATCACTTCCGGGTATGCAGCATTTAATAGAGAAACGCACACACAGCCACATCCTGGGAAGGCGGCGTTCAGGTAAAGAGCAATCCACCTATTCTTATGCCCCACTATACACCTCCATCATCATGAATAGACTTCTTCAACTTTGTTTTTAGAAGAAATTCCACTGCAGCAATGCAAACGAACCCTAAATCCCTGTGCTACAGGTAAAACCTATTAACTATTCTAATCCCCCATACAGAGCCTGCTGCATAAGCCCTAATAGCAGACACGAGGACATGTGCAACCATCATATATTCCATACCTTGACCCCGGACACACGGTTATTGCTGATCTTCTGCAGTTATAAGCTGTGCTCGTATGGGATTGTACAGTCCCAGCCTTTATCTGCTATATCCCGGCATGATTGCATCAGATTGCACAATTTATATCTCTTTCCATCAAGCTTGCTCCAGATGGAGGTTTCCTCAATTATAGTGGAGAAGAATCTTTCCTATGGTTATAATCCTCTGAAGCAATCTCCAGGGATTGAAATATATAATTTATTACCACAGAGAAACGCTCGATTCTAATCAGAACTTCTCTACAAAGGTAGAATTAACCCCAGAAATATCCAATTAAGACGATGAACCATCTAGCCACTATCCCCACACCAAAGGAGGAGGCTATATACAAGAAACACTGGTGACAACCAGGATCCCATCACCCCTCAGCTCCGGGTTACATATATTGTATATACAGATCACGTCCATGCACAGGACGTCAACACAACTCACCTCCAGGGATTCACTATAAAAAGCCTTCTGGGTGGATTTCTTCCTCAACTTCATTTCTTCTCCCTTTGAAAATATTCCTCTGAAAACATTCTTGTGTGGAGCTAATCTGCTAATCTGCGGCTGACCTGACATATTATAGAAGTATATTATTCTGGTGTGGAGCTAATCTGCACTGACTGGTCATACTATAGAAGCACATTATTCTGGTGTGGAGCTAATCTGCTAATCTGCGGCTGACTGGTCATACTGTAGAAGCACATTATTCTGGTGTGGAGCTAATCTGCACTGACTGGTCATACTATAGAAGCACATTATTCTGGTGTGGAGGTAATCTGCTAATCTGCGGCTGACTGGTCATACTATAGAAGCACATTATTCTGGTGTGGAGCTAATCTGCTAATCTGCACTGACTGGTCATACTATAGAAGCACATTATTCTGGTGTGGAGGTAATCTGCGGCTGACTGGTCATACTATAGAAGCACATTATTCTGGTGTGGAGCTAATCTGCTAATCTGCACTGACTGGTCATACTATAGAAGTACATTATTCTGGTGTGGAGCTAATCTTCGGCTGACTGGTCATACTATAGAAGCACATTATTCTGGTGTGGAGGTAATCTGCTAATCTGCGGCTGACTGGTCATACTATAGAAGTACATTATTCTGGTGTGGAGCTAATCTTCGGCTGACTGGTCATACTATAGAAGCACATTATTCTGGTGTGGAGGTAATCTGCTAATCTGCGGCTGACTGGTCATACTATAGAAGCACATTATTCTGGTGTGGAGCTAATCTGCTAATCTGCACTGACTGGTCATACTATAGAAGCACATTATTCTGGTGTGGAGGTAATCTGCGGCTGACTGGTCATACTATAGAAGCACATTATTCTGGTGTGGAGGTAATCTGCGGCTGACTGGTCATACTATAGAAGCACATTATTCTGGTGTGGAGCTAATCTGCTAATCTGCGGCTGACTGGTCATACTATAGAAGCACATGATTCTGGTGTGGAGGTAATCTGCGGCTGACTGGTCATACTATAGAAGTACATTATTCTGGTGTGGAGCTAATCTGCTAATCTGCACTGACTGGTCATACTATAGAAGCACATTATTCTGGTGTGGAGCTAATCTGCTGATCTGCACTGACTTGTCATACTATAGAAGCACATTATTCTGGTGTGGAGCTAATCTGCTAATCTGCACTGACTTGTCATACTAAAGAAGCACATTATTCTGGTGTGGAGGTAATCTGCTAATCTGCACTGACTGGTCATACTATAGAAGCACATTATTCTGGTGTGGAGCTAATCTGCTAATCTGCACTGACTGGTCATACTATAGAAGTACATTATTCTGGTGTGGAGCTAATCTGCTAATCTGCACTGACTTGTCATACTATAGAAGCACATTATTCTGGTGTGGAGCTAATCTGCTAATCTGCACTGACTGATCATACTATAGAAGCACATTATTCTGGTGTAGACCTAATCTGCTAATCTGCGGCTGACTTGTCATACTATAGAAGTACATTATTCTGGTGTGGAGCTAATCTGCTAATCTGCGGCTGACTGGTCATACTATAGAAGCACATTATTCTGGTGTGGAGCTAATCTGCTAATCTGCAGCTGACTGGTCATACTATAGAAGCACATTATTCTGGTGTAGAGCTAATCTGCGGCTGACTGGTTATACTATAGAAGCACATTATTCTGGTGTGGAGCTAATCTGCGGCTGACTTGTCATACTATAGAAGTACATTATTCTGGTGTGGAGCTAATCTGCGGCTGACCTGTCATATTATAGAAGCATATTATTCTGGTGTGGAGCTAATCTGCGGCTGACTGGTCATACTATAGAAGCACATTATTCTGGTGTGGAGCTAATCTGCTAATCTGCGGCTGACTTGTCATACTATAGAAGCACATTATTCTGGTGTAGAGCTAATCTGCTAATCTGCACTGACTGGTCATACTATAGAAGCACATTATTCTGGTGTGGAGCTAATCTGCTAATCTGCGGTGTAATCAGACTGCACTGTTGCTTTACTTCATCTGACTACATATATCTTGGTGGATATTCCTAATAAAGTATGTACATAACGTAATATTCCATGTAAATATGCATTTTTGTATTATATTGTAAACTATTGATTGTTACTTTCCCCAGTGACTTGGCGTGAAGAAGGCCTCATGGGGCCGAAACGTCCCAACCTGTGGTTATAAGCCAAGAAGTAGCGTCAGGTACATAAGGGGAGCAAAGCTGTGGTCAGAGAACAAGCCAGGGTCAGAAGTCGAGAAGTTTCGTCAGGTTCAGAAGAGGAGCATAGCCGTGGTCAGAGAACAAGCCAATGTCGGAAGCTGAGAGGACACAAAGGTACAGAGGAGAGAGAGGGGCCGGGGTCACAATTACTCTCACATTACTGGCGACGTTCCGATTGGAACAGCTCCAAGATAAGTAGAGCTATCACCCAGAATGAGGCACAGACGAATAGGCCCCTCCCACCGAGCCTGAACCCGGAGAATACAGACAACAAGAAAACACCTAGCACACAATGGCTTTGCATAGAGCAGAGCCATAAGTGAATCATGACATTATGCCTTCTTACTGAGCACTGCTTTCCCACCAGCCTAATGCAATGTTTTATTTCCTATTAGCATGTTCCAGCCCGCCCTTAAAATTGTAGTCTTTTTCAGCCCAGATAGAGGCATTTTAGATAGGGACCCAGGAAAAAGATACGTCTTGAAGCTGGTCGCTGGGCTCACATTAAACTGGCATGTTATGCACTAAGTGTCTCAATTTGTAAATGTATTTGATTTATTTCCTTAGCAGAAATGCATTTCCAAATTCCTGTATTCAATGTTTGATTGGCAAAGCAATTCAGAGTGCAGCTGTTTACATGTCAGCTGTATAAATCAGCTAACGTGTGCAGGTCACCCCTGACTGCACGCGACAGCTGGGGGTGATTAACACTATGACCGCTAGGACGTACCCAAACAGCAGTACACCACCATCTCCAAAGGAAATTGCTCTTCCCCATTGGGCTTTAAAACACCAGGGAGCTGCGGTCCACGAAATACATAAGTTGTTTTTTTTTAAAAAATCAAGACATGCATGAGTGGGCAGTGGCAGGCGTAGGCCTCTGTTCCCAACAACGTTGGAAGTAACCTCTCCTCAACATTTGGAAACACATTTGGAGTCTCTGCCCCCCCATGTCTAGCGTACCGGGACGAGTTGAGGACTTGAGCCCTTGCCCTTTACACTATCTCTCCTGGGATCAGCCCCTTAGGTGGGCACACCTCCCCCTGGCCATTTGATGCATGAATGGACTTTAGACTGCTGACTCTGTTCTGTTTACCAAGTTGTAGATTGGAGAAGTCCCATGCTGAGAAGAACAATATATATATATGCAACCCCCACCAAATCAATGACAATAGCTACTGCTGAAGCCTGATTGCAATATGATACAGGCTGGGGGAATATACATATCATGACATAGTATCACAGCATATACAGTGAGAGGGTAAATTACATCTTCACAATCCCTCCCCCTCCCAACTTGTGTACGTACTAGGGACCTCTACAGGTCACTGGTTAAGTACACACAGGCAGAGCGTTACTTACATGTGGCTTCATGCAGCCACGAATTGGCATCGTAGCTCTCCCACATCATTGCCCAGGAGAACAGCTGCAGGCAGACCACCCATCACCCCAACCACACATTGCCTGACCCCAAAACCAAAGTTCAGATCCACAGTGGCTGTGGGAATAGTCCTCCATTGTCCACCAGCCAGTTCAATGACAATCCCAGGTCCTCTATGGATTGCCTCAGGCCGAACCACTCGGGGATCAGCCAGTGTGAGGAAAGCACCCGAGTCACAAAATCCAACAAGTCTCTGTCCATCCAGCACAACCTCCTGCAAGTGCTTACCTTGATGAGCAGAAGTCGTCATAACTGCGGGGCGCACCCCGTAAACTCCTGGTGGTGCAACATGGGGGGCTGAGTCACTAGGCCAGTCCTCACATAACGGTGCCACATCTTCCTCCATGGCACTGGGCTGTAAATAATTAACAATCCGATTGGGTGCAGGATCAGTCCTCATTTGAACAGCTGGGCAGGAGACTTGCCGATGCCCTGGCTGTCCACATTGATAGCATCTGAGCTGGGTCTCCCTCCATCCAAGGCGTCCTCTTGGGTAAGGGGTAGGGGAACTTGGAGGCCGGCTCCCACCTGAAGGTGCTGTAGGGGTTTGAGGATGATTCCTCCATGGGCTGGCTGGGCATGAGGCCTGCAAATGCCCGGGATGCCTACAAACATAACACCTGCGCTCTGTTACTTCCTCTCCCCGGCGTATTCCAGAAAGTGCAGTAGAAGCAACTGGAGGCACATTAACACGGGTATCAACATGTGGTGGCTTAGAGGAACGGGGAACAATGGGGACAGAATAACTGGGGGCATCCGGTGTTGTGGAGCTGTTAGGCGTCTCTCCATCCTCCAACAGAACCCTCCACTGAGGCTTGATGGTGAGAGCCTCATCAGCGAGAGCAGCAGCTTGTTCCACTGTCGCTGGTTTTCTCTCACGCACCCATTCCCGGATCTCAGCGAGGCACTGGGCAAAGAATTGTTCTTTTAGGATGACCTGCAGGAAGGTCTCCCAAGATAAGGCCTCCTCTGCCTCCAGCCAGCGATTACATATTTGTTTGAGTCTATGAGCATATATCTTAAAAGACACTTCCCCATCACAGGCTAAAGCACGGAACTGAGTCCTGTAAGTGTCTGGAGTCACAGCATAATGTTCTAGAATAGTCTGTTTAATATCCACATACTCACAGTTCCACCGAGGGTCCATAGCTCTATAGGCTTCAGCAGCTCCCCCCTCTAGGAGCCCAACCAGATGCCGGACGCGCTCCCTTTCTGGGACTTCCATTAATTAAAATTAATCCATTAATTTTTTTGGGTATTTACTTCCGGCTGCCGTCTTTCTTCCGTTTGCTGTGAGGATCCTTCCTCCATGTCATTTTGCGAGCAGACTCCTTCTAGCGCCTCAATCAGCTGCTCCTTGGAGAGTCCTTTGAAACGAACTCCTACTTCACGGGCCTTTGATTGCAGGCTCCCCAAAGTCCAAGTCTTGTACTCTGCAGTGCTGGTTCCTGATGTTGAGCCATTGTCCTCCATTCCTTCTGCTCTGATCCCAGCGCTGCCAACCAGTTTGTGACGGGGTATGCGACAGAGCAGTAAGGGACACCAGGCCAATGAACAATCCAAGAAGATGTAATGAGACAGGGAGCATAAAACATGCAATAATAAAATGGTTCTTTAGAGTCCACACAAAGGAAAAAGATCCAGGGAAATCCGACGCCAAGGAAAATGCAACAACAGTCCTTAGATGTATTCCTTAAATCCGATAGCGAGGCTGAGACAACACAATCCCATGTGGCCACTTGATCTCCAGTCTGCAACAGTCCATACACATTCTCTATGATCCAGCCTCAGCCATAGGTCCTCATCCTTCTCCAGCCGATATCCAACTAACTGAACTAACATGTTCTTCTCTCCTTGGATCAGCCCCTTAGGTGGGCACACCTCCCCCTGGCCATTTGATGCATGAATGGACTTTAGACTGCTGGCTCTGTTCTGCTTACCAAGTTGTAGATTGGAGAAGTCCCATGCTGAGAAGAACAATATATATATGCAACCCCCACCAAATCAATGACAATAGCTACTGCTGAAGCCTGATTGCAGAATGATACAGGCTGGGGGAATATACATATCATGACATAGTATCACAGCATATACAGTAAGAGGGTAAATTACATCTTCACATCCACCCATAGCCTGTATACACCGCACCTATATACAGTGTGTCCACCCATATCCTGTATACACCGCACCTCTATACAGTGTGTCCACCCATATCCTGTATACACCGCACCTATATACAGTGTGTCCACCCATATCCTGTATACACCGCACCTATATACAGTGTGTCCACCCATAGCCTGTATACACCGCACCTATATACAGTGTGTCCACCCATATCCTGTATACACTGCACCTATATACAGTGTGTCCACCAATATCCTGTATACACCGCACCTATATACAGTGTGTCCACCCATATCCTGTATACACCGCACCTATATACAGTGTGTCCACCCATATCCTGTATACACCTCCCCTATATACAGTGTGTCCACCCATATCCTGTATACACCGCACCTATATACAGTGTGTCCACCCATATGCTGTATACACCGCACCTATATACAGTGTGTCCACCCATATCCTGTATACACCGCACCTATATACAGCGTGTCCATCCATATCCTGTATACACTGCACCTATATACAGCGTGTCCACCCATATCCTGTATACACCGCACCTATATACAGCGTGTCCATCCATATCCTGTATACACTGCACCTATATACAGTGTGTCCACCCATATCCTGTATACACCGCACCTATATACAGTGTGTCCACCCATATCCTGTATACACCGCACCTATATACAGTGTGTCCACCCATATCCTGTATACACCGCACCTATATACAGCGTGTCCATCCATATCCTGTATACACCGCACCTATATACAGCGTGTCCATCCATATCCTGTATACACCGCACCTCTATACAGCGTGTCCACCCATATCCTGTATACACCGCACCTATATACAGTGTGTCCACCCATATCCTGTATACACCGCACCTCTATACAGTGTGTCCACCCATATCCTGTATACACCACACCTCTATACAGTGTGTCCACCCGTCCACCCATATCCTGTATACACCGCACCTCTATACAGTGTGTCCACCCATATCCTGTATACACCACACCTCTATACAGTGTGTCCACCCGTCCACCCATATCCTGTATTTACCGCACCTATATACAGTGTGTCCACCCATATCCTGTATACACCGCACCTATATACAGCGTGTCCACCCATATCCTGTATACACCGCACCTATATACAGCGTGTCCACCCATATCCTGTATACACCTCCCCTATATACAGCGTGTCCACCCATATCCTGTATACACCGCACCTATATACAGTGTGTCCACCCATATTCTGTATACACCGCACCTCTATACAGCGTGTCCACCCATATCCTGTATACACCACACCTATATACAGCGTGTCCACCCATATCCTGTATACACCGCACCTATATACAGCGTGTCCACCCATATCCTGTATACACCGCACCTATATACAGCGTGTCCACCCATATCCTGTATACACCGCACCTATATACAGCGTGTCCTCCCATATCCTGTATACACCGCACCTATATACAGCGTGTCCACCTATATCCTGTATACACCGCACCTATATACAGCGTGTCCACCCATATCCTGTATACACTGCACCTATATACAGTGTGTCCACCCATAGCCTGTGTGACGGGAGTGTACAACAGAGCAAAGGATGGACGAGGCCGAGGGACGATCCAACAGGTTTATTCACAAGAACACTGGAACAGCACACGATAAGTCCACGTAAAACAGATTCGGGGGCCCTTCCCGACAATCCTCGAACCGGATAACAAAGAAATCGTCCTTACAGTAGTCCAAAGAGTTCCACACAATCCCACGGGCCGCCACACAGGCCTAGCTCCGTCCGTGTCCACAGCCATCCAGGCTGGAGCTCCTTCCTCTCTTTAGTTTCAGCTCACTCTGAAGTTACAAAAAGGGAAATGCATTGTCTGTGCTCCTTGACCAGCCCACCATGTTTGTTCAGGGGGTAGGGGTCACACATCCTATCATCAATGGTTTGGTCCATCACAGGGCTCCCATATGTCTGCCAGCCACAGTAGATGAAGGGATCCCCTGCTGTGCAGCACAATGACTATTCCTTCACTGGCCAATGCAATTACAGACTAGATACACAACTCTGGAAAGAAGAGGACAGGCTATTTACATAATCACATTAGATGCCAAGACTGCAATTGTATGAGAGAGACACATTGAGACCAGTAGCTCCCCCAAGAAAATACATGAATTACAACTAATACAACCAGGGAAATATACATATCATGACATAGTATCACAGCATATACAGTGAGAGGGTAAATTACATCTTCACAATCCCTCCCCCTCCCAACTTGTGTACGTACTAGGGACCTCTACAGGTCACTGGTTAAGTACACACAGGCAGAGCGTTACTTACATGTGGCTTCATGCAGCCACGAATTGGCATCGTAGCTCTCCCACATCATTGCCCAGGATAACAGCTGCAGGCAGACCACCCATCACCCCAACCACACATCGCCTGACCCCAAAACCAAAGTTCAGATCCACAGTGGCTGTGGGAATAGTCCTCCATTGTCCACCAGCCAGTTCAATGACAATCCCAGGTCCTCTATGGATTGCCTCAGGCCGAACCACTCGGGGATCAGCCAGTGTGAGGAAAGCACCCGAGTCACAAAATCCAACAAGTCTCTGTCCATCCAGCACAACCTCCTGCAAGTGCTTACCTCGATGACCAGAAGTCATCATAACTGCGGGTCGCACCCCGTAAACTCCTGGTGGTGCAACATGGGGGGCTGAGTCACTAGGCCAGTCCTCACATAACGGTGCCACATCTTCCTCCATGGCACTGGGCTGTAAATAATTAACAATCCGATTGGGTGCAGGATCAGTCCTCATTTGAACAGCTGGGCAGGAGACTTGCCGATGCCCTGGCTGTCCACATTGATAGCATCTGAGCTGGGTCTCCCTCCATCCAAGGCGTCCTCTTGGGTAAGGGGTAGGGGAACTTGGAGGCCGGCTCCCACCTGAAGGTGCTGTAGGGGTTTGAGGATGATTCCTCCATGGGCTGGCTGGGCATGAGGCCTGCAAATGCCCGGGACCCCGGCATATTCAGCTGCTAAGATAACCTCATTGACCCCCTACAGCATGTGGCTGCTATGGTAACCTCACTGACCCTCTACAGCATGTGGCTGCCATGGTAACCTCACTGACCCCCTACAGCATGCGGCTGCTATGGTAACCTCACTGACCCCCTACAGCATGTGGCTGCTATGGTAACCTCATTGATCCTTCCACCCGCAGTCTCATCTCACTGTGGGGTGAGGACTGGGACAATGAAGCTGGTTAGATGGGCTCCTCTGCAGGATCGGTGACATCTAGCATAGCTTTTCACTGCTCTGCTGATCTGCATCCATATTGGCGCACTCCCTCCTCCGGCTGGGGTGCTGGGTAATGGGGTTAGACTGACACCTATGCAGGAGAGGTGTTACGGTCAGTGGCACGTCTTCTGCATAGTTGTCAGTCTGACTCAATTACTCCAGCACAGCAGGAGAGGGCGAGCGCGGCTGTGGGTGCAGATCAGCAGAGCAGTGACGAGCTGTATTAGGGCAAGAGGCGGAGCAGCCTTCCATCTCTTGTCAGTATCGGCCCTGCAGCGGGACCCACTGGCAGATTCCTCGATTTCCCGGTGGGCCAGTCCAAGCCTGTCTGCTCCCCACTCACACCTGAGACCTTGTAACACTAATGAGTGACATGATACCAGGGAGGGAAAATGGCTAATTGGGCACAATTTGTCCATTCTCAGAGGGGTGTACTCACTTTTGTTGCCAGCAGTTTAGACATTAATGGCTGTGGGCTAAGATGTTTAAACTGTTATAGAAGATGTGCACTGACACTGTACATAGTATCAAAGTGTCAGATGTGCATTGCTGTCCCATGGAAAGATATAATAAAATATTTACAGAAATGTGAGGGGTGTACTCACTTTTGTCATATACTGTATAGTGTGCAGGAAGGTTGAGTTCTGCCCAGCAACAGACAGCAGGGTCAGAAGTAGTGAAGTGTTGGGACTAGCCCACAATGGGAGGGGTTAGTTGATAGGGTAAGAGACGGTTCATTCTAGAAGAGTCCGTTGAGTTTGGGAAGTGAAGATCTACTGAGTGACAGTTGCGGACAAATAGTCTGTTGGACGTGAAGGTCGCATACAGTGGATGACTTGTGGCAGTGAAGGAAAGAAAGGAGACTGGAGATGAGACAGTGCGAACCTTGAGACTTGACTGAGACACGCAGAGCAAACAGCGTTGAACTGAGAGTATGATCCTTGAAAGGAGCTGCCCCAGGCAATAGGAGCCGGAGGACAGGACCCTAGTGGCCAGGCCCATTAGACGTCCAGGTAACGGGTTTGTCCTAACTGGCATGTGACTGTAGTCGGCTTATAAGAGTGTCCCCAAGCGTCAGAGAGCAAGGCTCTACTCTGACCAAGGCTGCTCCTCATCCCGGAGATTAGACGTGGCGGGAAAGTGACTGTCACCAGTTGTATTGTAGTGTTGGGCTGGGTTGTGCTTGAACTCACAGGACCAGTAAGATCTGAAGCAACCCAGTGGGAACTAAGACTGTGTCGGTATGTGCCTTGTAGGACTGTAACGTGCTGGAAGATACGTGCCGCTTTCTGAAATGGAAAGTTGTTGCCGAGAATGAACCGTTGAGTAAAGAGTTGTCATTTGGAAGGAACTGCTAGTCTCCTTGTGAGTCATCATCAGGTCCTAGCCAGCCGACATCAGCGACAGTATACGGCCGGCATAGATTCACAGTCCACACGAGTACACCCACCCAGCCAGGGCATCCGGCGTCAATCCCAAGACTACCACCCCGCGACACCCTACACTTCATCCCTTCACCAAGACTACCACCCCGTGACACCCTGACACCCTACACTTCATCCCTTGCCCAAGACTACCACCCCGCGACACCCTGACACCCTACACTTCATCCCTTCACCAAGACTACCACCCCGTGACACCCTGACACCCTACACTTCAGCCCTTGTGATCTCATCATGACGCCGGATTTGCTGCACACCTTTGGCCTTGCCAGCTACCTGCCAAATGTCATCTCCTGGACTATCCTCCAGCAGCAAATACCAGAATTCCCAGCCGTGACTCTGTGGACTCCAGTGTGCCAAGTCCTTGCTCCTCATGTACCTTTCTGCACCAGGCCCTGACATTCATGGATCCACCTCACCAGCTGAGCCTCATAATGTCTTCCAATATACAGCGTGTCCACCCATAGCCTGTATACACCGCACCTATATACAGTGTGTCCACCCATAGCCTGTATACACCGTACCTCTATACAGTGTGTCCACCCATAGCCTGTATACACCGCACCTATATACAGTGTGCCCACCCATATCCTGTATACACCACACCTATATACAGTGTGTCCACTCATATCCTGTATACACCGCACCTCTATACAGTGTGTCCACCCATATCCTGTATACACCACACCTCTATACAGTGTGTCCACCCATAGCCTGTATACACCGCACCTCTATACAGCGTGTCCACCCATATCCTGTATACACTTCACCTATATACAGTGTGTCCACCCATATCCTGTATACACCGCACCTATATACAGCGTGTCCACCCATAGCCTGTATACACCGCACCTATATACAGCGCGTCCACCCATATCCTGTATACGCCGCACCCATATACAGCGTGTCCACCCATATCCTGTATACACCACACCTATATACAGTATGTACAGCCATATCCTGTATACACCACACCTATATACAGTGTGTCCACCCATATCCTGTATACACCGCACCTATATACAGTGTGTCCACCCATAGCCTGTATACACCGCACCTATATACAGTGTGTCCACCCATAGCCTGTATACACCGCACCTCTATACAGTGTGTCCACCCATAGCCTGTATACACTGCACCTATATACAGCGTGTCCACCCATATCCTGTATACACCGCACCCCTATACAATGTGTCCACCCATAGCCTGTATACACCGCACCTATATACAGCGTGTCCACCCATATCCTGTATACACCGCACCTATATACAGCGTGTCCACCCATAGCCTGTATACACCGCACCTCTATACAGCGTGTCCACCCATAGCCTGTATACATCGCACCTATATACAGTGTGTCCACCCATAGCCTGTATACACCGCACCTATATACAGCGTGTCCACCCATAGCCTGTATACACCGCACATATATACAGCGTGTCCACCCATAGCCTGTATACACCGCACCTATATACAGTGTGTCCACCCATATCCTGTATACACCGCACCTATAAACAGTGTGCCCACCCATATCCTGTATACACCGCACCTATATACAGTGTGTCCACCCATAGCCTGTATACACCGCACATATATACAGCGTGTCCACCCATAGCCTGTATACACCGCACCTATATACAGTGTGTCCACCCATATCCTGTATACACTTCACCTCTATACAGTGTGTCCACCCATATCCTGTATACACCGCACCTATATACAGCGTGTCCACCCATATCCTGTATACACCGCACCTATATACAGCGTGTCCACCCATAGCCTGTATACACCGCACCTACATACAGCGTGTCCACCCATATCCTGTATACATTTCACCTATATACAGTGTGTCCACCCATATCCTGTATACACTTCACCTATATACAGTGTGTCCACCCATAGCCTGTATACACTGCACCTATATACAGTGTGTCCACCCATAGCCTGTATACACCGCACCTATATACAGTGTGAGAAGAGGAAGAACCAGAGCAAGAAGCTGAATCAAATATTACAAAAGTTTTTTATTTTTGTATTCAAAGTGCACAGTGCAATACATGAAACATTAATGTAAAATGAAAAGAGGGGGTGAGGAACATGGGTACAAGACAGATCAACGTTAGCCGGGTATGAACTGACAGGCAAAAAATGTTCAATGTTAATAAACCCCTAATCACCTGGGATAAATGGGAGGAGACCGTATGCTGAGTGGGATCAAGTGAAACCGGGTAACCCCGAAGGGTTAAAACACCGAGGACCAGTCCTTATGGTGGGTCAGGATCATTTGGCGAGAAATGTGATTAGCAGTCAGGAAACATCCAAATGTGCGAAGTAAATACAATAAAAATTTAATCACGTGAGACTAGTACAAAATCCCACAAGAGAAAAAGTGCTCCTGACTGGGTAATCAAAGGACTAAGCCAAAAAATACCACTTGAAATAGGTGGTGTGTAAAGTGTCAGCATAGCAGACCCCAGGATGGATTAGGATATCGACCCAAATCACGGATAATAGATGGAAAATCCGTAAACCAGGACACACAAGAGTTTATAAAGGGGGGGTAATACAAAAATGATGTTAATGAGCCCCTGGTCACCTGGAAAAAAGGAGTCTAAATGCTGAGTAGGGTCAGATAAAACTAAGTAACCCAAGGGGTTAAAACACAAAGGACAGGTCCTTATGTTGGGTCAGGATCATTGGCAAGAAGTGTGACTAGCAGTCAGGAAGCATCCTGGGATGCAAAGTAAATACAGTAGCATTAAATTACGTGAGACTAGTACAAAACCCCACAAGAACAGGAATGCTCCTGACTGAATAATCAAAGGGCTGGGCCAAAGAGTACCTTTGAATTGTATGGTATATATGATATATAGAATATCAATAAAACAAACCCCCAGGGTAGGTGAAGTTATTAACCCAAATCAGAAATAGTAAATGGAAAGTCCATTTAACAAAATGCAGAGGGGATTGGGATGAAGGATAGAGCAAAAACAGGACAAATTATCCCAAAGGCAATCAGGTAGGGGTAAGGCAAAGTGCCTGTTTAGAGGAACATATTACCTGAGTCCAGTGGCAGGGGGCCCGACGCACGTTTCGCGGCTGTTAGCACATCGCTTGCCGCTTCATCATGGGGGAAGGTGAGAAGTAATGCACATATCCGGTGGGGTGACCCATAAATACCTCCGCGGAAGTGGAAACCGCGAATGAAATTCGCAGTTCCAGAGTCGGGCGGCGCATGCGCGGGCCCGCCGAGACGTCCCCCGTTGCGCAGCCCCAGCCGTCAAGGAGTCAGGCGCATGCGCGGAGGTCAAGGCAAAAATTGCCGAGACCGCCGCGCACGCGCGGACTCCATAGGGACGCCGGAGCGCGGCCAGGGGACAAAAGGCGGGCGCACGCATGCGCACAAGACTCCGGACACAGTGAATGAATGTATGGGGATGCAAAAATGATGTGACAAAATTGGCTGGCAGTGACCACAAAACATATGAACAAACATAGAGGCGTCTAATCATACAGGGTAAATTACACAGATAAAGAGACGACATATAAAGAATGCATGTCATAGGGTAAATCATAATCCTGTATACAGTGTATACAGTGTGTCCATCCATATCCTGTATACACCGCACCTATATACAGCGTGTCCACCCATATCCTGTATACACCGCACCTCTATACAGCGTGTCCACCCATCTCCTGTATACACCGCACCTATATACAGTGTGTGCACCCATATCCTGTATACACTGCACCTATATACAGCGTGTCCACCCATATCCTGTATACACCGCACCTATACACAGTGTGTCCACCCATATCCTGTATACACCGCACCTATATACAGTGTGTCCACCCATATCCTGTCCACCGCACCTATATACAGTGTGTCCACCCATATCATGTATACACCGCACCTATATACAGCGTGTCCACCCATATCCTGTATACACCGCACCTATATACAGTGTGTGCACCCATATCCTGTATACACTGCACCTATATACAGCGTGTCCACCCATATCCTGTAAACACCGCACCTATACACAGTGTGTCCACCCATATCCTGTATACACCGCACCTATATACAGTGTGTCCACCCATATCCTGTCCACCGCACCTATATACAGTGTGTCCACCCATATCATGTATACACCGCACCTATATACAGTGTGTTCACCCATATCCTGTATACACCGCACCTATATACAGCGTGTCCACCCATATCCTGTATACACCGCACCTCTATACAGTGTGTCCACCCATATCCTGTATACATCGCACCTATATACAGTGTGTCCACCCATATCCTGTATACACTGCACCTATACACAGTGTGTCCACCCATATCCTGTATACACTGCACCTATATACAGTGTGTCCACCCATATCCTGTATACACTGCACCTATATACAGTGTGTTCACCCATATCCTGTATACACCGCACCTATATACAGTGTGTTCACCCATATCCTGTATACACCGCACCTATATACAGTGTGTCCACCCATATCCTGTCCACCGCACCTATATACAGTGTGTCCACCCATATCATGTATACACCGCACCTATATACAGTGTGTTCACCCATATCCTGTATACACCGCACCTATATACAGCGTGTCCACCCATATCCTGTATACACCGCACCTATATAGTGTGTCCACCCATATCCTGTCCACCGCACCTATATACAGTGTGTCCACCCATATCATGTATACACCGCACCTATATACAGTGTGTTCACCCATATCCTGTATACACCGCACCTATATACAGCGTGTCCACCCATATCCTGTATACACCGCACCTCTATACAGTGTGTCCACCCATATCCTGTATACACCGCACCTATATACAGTGTGTCCACCCATATCCTGTATACACTGCACCTATACACAGTGTGTCCACCCATATCCTGTATACACTGCACCTATATACAGTGTGTCCACCCATATCATGTATACACCGCACCTATATACAGTGTGTTCACCCATATCCTGTATACACCGCACCTATATACAGTGTGTCCACCCATATCCTGTCCACCGCACCTATATACAGTGTGTCCACCCATATCATGTATACACCGCACCTATATACAGTGTGTTCACCCATATCCTGTATACACCGCACCTATATACAGCGTGTCCACCCATATCCTGTATACACCGCACCTCTATACAGTGTGTCCACCCATATCCTGTATACACCGCACCTATACACAGTGTGTCCACCCATATCCTGTATACACTGCACCTATATACAGTGTGTCCACCCATATCCTGTATACACTGCACCTATATACAGTGTGTCCACCCATATCCTGTATACACCGCACCTATATACAGCGTGTCCACCCATATCCTGTATACACCGCACCTCTATACAGTGTGTCCACCCATATCCTGTATACACCGCACCTATATACAGTGTGTCCACCCATATCCTGTATACACTGCACCTATACACAGTGTGTCCACCCATATCCTGTATACACCGCACCTATATACAGCGTGTCCACCCATATCCTGTATACACCGCACCTCTATACAGTGTGTTCACCCATATCCTGTATACACCGCACCTATATACAGCGTGTCCACCCATATCCTGTATACACCGCACCTCTATACAGTGTGTCCACCCATATCCTGTATACACCGCACCTATATACAGCGTGTCCACCCATATCCTGTATACACTGCACCTATATACAGTGTGTCCACCCATATCCTGTATACACTGCACCTATATACAGTGTGTCCACCCATATCCTGTATACACCGCACCTATATACAGCGTGTCCACCCATATCCTGTATACACCGCACCTCTATACAGTGTGTCCACCCATATCCTGTATACACCGCACCTATATACAGTGTGTCCACCCATATCCTGTATACACTGCACCTATACACAGTGTGTCCACCCATATCCTGTATACACCGCACCTATATACAGCGTGTCCACCCATATCCTGTATACACCGCACCTCTATACACTGTGTTCACCCATATCCTGTATACACCGCACCTATATACAGCGTGTCCACCCATATCCTGTATACACCGCACCTCTATACAGTGTGTCCACTGTGACG
Source organism: Anomaloglossus baeobatrachus (assembly GCF_048569485.1). Lineage (NCBI taxonomy): Eukaryota > Metazoa > Chordata > Amphibia > Anura > Aromobatidae > Anomaloglossus > Anomaloglossus baeobatrachus. The sequence goes on from NC_134353.1 coordinate 976,361,564, forward strand.
GGGTATGCGACAGAGCAGTAAGGGACACCAGGCCAATGAACAATCCAAGAAGATTTAATGAGACAGGGAGCATAAAACATGCAATAAAAAAAAAATGGTTCTTTAGAGTCCACACAAAGGAAAAAGATCCAGGGAAATCCGACGCCAAGGAAAATGCAACAACAGTCCTTAGATGTATTCCTTAAATCCGATAGCGAGGCTGAGACAACACAATCCCATGTGGCCACTTGATCTCCAGTCTGCAACGGTCCATACACATTCTCTATGATCCAGCCTCAGCCATAGGTCCTCATCCTTCTCCAGCCGATATCCAACTAACTGAACTAACATGTTCTTCTCTCCTGGGATCAGCCCCTTAGGTGGGCACACCTCCCCCTGGCCATTTGATGCATGAATGGACTTTAGACTGCTGGCTCTGTTCTGCTTACCAAGTTGTAGATTGGAGAAGTCCCATGCTGAGAAGAACAATATATATATGCAACCCCCACCAAATCAATGACAATAGCTACTGCTGAAGCCTGATTGCAGAATGATACAGGCTGGGGGAATATACATATCATGACATAGTATCACAGCATATACAGTAAGAGGGTAAATTACATCTTCACATCCACCCATAGCCTGTATACACCGCACCTATATACAGTGTGTCCACCCATATCCTGTATACACCGCACCTCTATACAGTGTGTCCACCCATATCCTGTATACACCGCACCTATATACAGTGTGTCCACCCATATCCTGTATACACCGCACCTATATACAGTGTGTCCACCCATAGCCTGTATACACCGCACCTATATACAGTGTGTCCACCCATATCCTGTATACACTGCACCTATATACAGTGTGTCCACCCATATCCTGTATACACCGCACCTATATACAGTGTGTCCACCCATATCCTGTATACACCGCACCTATATACAGTGTGTCCACCCATATCCTGTATACACCGCACCTATATACAGTGTGTCCACCCATATCCTGTATACACTGCACCTATATACAGTGTGTCCACCCATATCCTGTATACACCGCACCTATATACAGCGTGTCCACCCATATCCTGTATACACCGCACCTCTATACAGTGTCTCCACCCATATCCTGTATACACCGCACCTATATACAGTGTGTTCACCCATATCCTGTATACACCGCACCTATATACAGCGTGTCCACCCATATCCTGTATACACCGCACCTCTATACAGTGTGTCCACCCATATCCTGTATACACCGCACCTATATACAGTGTGTCCACCCATATCCTGTATACACCGCACCTCTATACAGTGTGTCCACCCATATCCTGTATACACCGCACCTCTATACAGTGTGTCCACCCATATCATGTATACACCGCACCTATATACAGTGTGTTCACCCATATCCTGTATACACCGCACCTCTATACAGTGTGTCCACCCATATCCTGTATACACCACACCTATATACAGTGTGTCCACCCATATCCTGTATACACCGCACCTATATACAGTGTGTCCACCCATATCCTGTATACACTGCACCTATACACAGTGTGTCCACCCATATCCTGTATACACTGCACCTATATACGGTGTGTCCACCCATATCCTGTATACACCGCACCTATATACAGTGTGTTCACCCATATCCTGTATACACCGCACCTATATACAGCGTGTCCACCCATATCCTGTATACACCGCACCTCTATACAGTGTGTCCACCCATATCCTGTATACACCGCACCTCTATACAGTGTGTTCACCCATATCCTGTATACACCGCACCTATATACAGCGTGTCCACCCATATCCTGTATACACCGCACCTCTATACAGTGTGTCCACCCATATCCTGTATACACCGCACCTATATACAGCGTGTCCACCCATATCCTGTATACACCGCACCTCTATACAGTGTGTCCACCCATATCCTGTATACACCGCACCTATATACAGCGTGTCCACCCATATCCTGTATACACCGCACCTATATACAGTGTGTCCACCCATATCCTGTATACACCGCACCTATATACAGCGTGTCCACCCATATCCTGTATACACCGCACCTCTATACAGTGTGTCCACTGTGACGGGGTATGCGACAGAGCAGTAAGGGACACCAGGCCAATGAGCAATCCAAGAAGATTTAATGAGACAGGGAGCATAAAACATGCAATAATAAAATGGTTCTTTAGAGTCCACACAAAGGAAAAAGATCCAGGGAAATCCGACGCCAAGGAAAATGCAACAACAGTCCTTAGATGTGTTCCTTAAATCCGATAGCGAGGCTGAGACAACACAATCCCATGTGGCCACTTGATCTCCAGTCTGCAACGGTCCATACACATTCTCTATGATCCAGCCTCATAACAATGTAGGGGTGTTTTATATGACAATACAGCACAGATAAGCTTACCAAAAAATTTTGAGTTTATGTTGGACAACTCCTTTAATGTACCACGCATTCAAAGAGTGCAGAGAGAATCTTCCCACCCCCGTACAGCTCAGCCGGGGCTCAACACAATCAGGCAGTGCTGAAATTAATATGCATTGGAGAACGCAGTCACACAGCAGAAGAGTTGTGGAGCGCTACCTGGGTTGAGTTTGATGAATGGATGTCTCCACTGAACCTGGAGCCAGGGAAAGCCGTGTGCGATAACTGTGAAAACCTGTTTGCGGCCCTACACCTAGGCCACATCACACATGTTGCTTGCTTGGCTCAAGACATCAACTTGGCTGTACAGAAATTTGTAGCCCACTATCTCGGCCTGGATGTGCTGCTGCAGAAGGCACGGTCGCTGTGTGCTCAATTCAGCACCCTCGACTAATCGACTTGCAACGCTGCAATGGTCTTTCAGCCTACCAGCCTACAGGTTAACCGGTTGATATGCAATGTGCCAACATGGTGGATTCCACTCTGCACATGTTGCAGCAACTGTGGAAGTAGCAGCAAACCCTGGTGTACTACACCATGAGGCATTCCCTGGGAGTACGCAGTGCAGATGTGGTGCAATTCACGATTGCGGAGTGGGCACAGATGAAGGACCTCAGCATCCTCCTGCACTGCTTCGAAATGGCTACAAAGATGGTTAGCACCATCATCACCCTCACTACCCATCTACAGTTAGGTCCAGAAATATTTGGACAGTGACACAAGTTTTGTTATTTTAGCTGTTTACAAAAACATGTTCAGAAATACAATTCTATATATAATATGGGCTGAAAGTGCACACTCCCAGCTGCAATATGAGAGTTTTCACATCCAAATCGGAGAAAGGGTTTAGGAATCATAGCTCTGTAATGCATAGCCTCCTCTTTTTCAAGGGACCAAAAGTAATTGGACAAGGGACTCTAAGGGCTGCAATTAACTCTGAAGGCGTCTCCCTCGTTAACCTGTAATCAATGAAGTAGTTAAAAGGTCTGGGGTTGATTACAGGTGTGTGGTTTTGCATTTGGAAGTTGTTGCTGTGACCAGACAACATGCGGTCTAAGGAACTCTCAATTGAGGTGAAGCAGAACATCCTGAGGCTGAAAAAAAAGAAAAAATCCATCAGAGAGATAGCAGACATGCTTGGAGTAGCAAAATCAACAGTCGGGTACATTCTGAGAAAAAAGGAATTGACTGGTGAGCTTGGGAACTCAAAAAGGCCTGGGCGTCCACGGATGACAACAGTGGTGGATGATCGCCGCATACTTTCTTTGGTGAAGAAGAACCCGTTCACAACATCAACTGAAGTCCAGAACACTCTCAGTGAAGTAGGTGTATCTGTCTCTAAGTCACCAGTAAAGAGAAGACTCCATGAAAGTAAATACAAAGGGTTCACATCTAGATGCAAACCATTCATCAATTCCAAAAATAGACAGGCCAGAGTTACATTTGCTGAAAAACACCTCATGAAGCCAGCTCAGTTCTGGAAAAGTATTCTATGGACAGATGAGACAAAGATCAACCTGTACCAGAATGATGGGAAGAAAAAAGTGTGGAGAAGAAAGGGAACGGCACATGATCCAAGGCACACCACATCCTCTGTAAAACATGGTGGAGGCAACGTGATGGCATGGGCATGCATGGCTTTCAATGGCACTGGGTCACTTGTGTTTATTGATGACATAACAGCAGACAAGAGTAGCCGGATGAATTCTGAAGTGTACCGGGATATACTTTCAGCCCAGATTCAGCCAAATGCCGCAAAGTTGATCGGACGGCGCTTCATAGTACAGATGGACAATTACCCCAAGCATACAGCCAAAGCTACCCAGGAGTTCATGAGTGCAAAAAAGTGGAACATTCTGCAATGGCCAAGTCAATCACCAGATCTTAACCCAATTGAGCATGCATTTCACTTGCTCAAATCCAGACTTAAGACGGAAAGACCCACAAACAAGCAAGACCTGAAGGCTGCGGCTGTAAAGGCCTGGCAAAGCATTAAGAAGGAGGAAACCCAGCGTTTGGTGATGTCCATGGGTTCCAGACTTAAGGCAGTGATTGCCTCCAAAGGATTCGCAACAAAATATTGAAAATAAAAATATTTTGTTTGGGTTTGGTTTATTTGTCCAATTACTTTTGACCTCCTAAAATGTGGAGTGTTTGTAAAGAAATGTGACAATTCCTACAATTTCTATCAGATATTTTTGTTCAAACCTTCAAATTAAACGTTACAATCTGCACTTGAATTCTGTTGTAGAGATTTCATTTCAAATCCAATGTGGTGGCATGCAGAGCCCAACTCGCCAAAATTGTGTCACTGGCCAAAGATTTCTGGACCTAACTGTACATGTTGAAGCACACTTTGAATAGTCTGCGGGAGCAGGTGGGGGTCTCAGAGGAAGAGGAGGAAGCAGAGGAGGATGAGAAAGTGAAACTATTTCTTATAAGGTCCGCACAGGCAGGTGGCACAGGAGGGGGAAGTCCATAAATCGAGGCGGAGTGAAGGTGGTGCAGGAGCCGAGGAACAAATGGAGGAGGAAGAGGTGACGGGCGCAGAAAACGGAGGAGTAGAGTTGAGCGCGGTTCGCGGTTCTCCAGTTCGCGGTTCGAGTGATTTTGGGGCTGTTCTAGATCAAACTAGAACTCGATCTTTTTTGCTAAAATTCGATAGTTCTAGATACGTTCGAGAACGGTTCTAGCAGCAAAAAGCAGGGCTTTTTACAGCTACAGTGTGCAGGAGCCATCGCTGGCAGCCTGCCACAAGCTGGTAACCAAGATAAACATTGGGTATCCAACCAAAGCGCTTTGGTTAGTAACCCGATGTTTATCCTAGTTACGTGCAGGAAGCCCACACTTCCCCGCTCAGCTCGCTCTGCCCCCTCCTGCCCGCGGCATGTACACACGTACACACACACACACTGCACACACACTCTGCACACATGGTCCCGCTCGGCTTACCTGCGGTGATGAAGTCCCGCCATCTCGACCTCAGCGCTGTCACTGTCCTCCATGGCCACCGCTTGTCACATCACCGTCTCTCGCTTCCGACCCGAGACTGACTACCGGTGACGTCACGGGCCTCTCGCGATACTTGGCTGTGAAGGCGGCGGTCATTGAACTCAGTGACAGGGGCTGTCAGCAGTGCTGGAGATCAGTGCAGGTAATGTACCTCGCTCCTCACAGCAGCACTTGTCCTGCCCTGCAGTGACCTGGGCTGACCCATTGATGTTAGCTCAGGTCACTGCACTGCTCTCCCAGCCAATGGGGAACATTCTGCTCTTCATTGACTGGGACAGTGTGGATCGTCATGGCAACCCCTTGGATTACACCAGACATGGATTTGTTTTTCTTTCTAATAAATTGGTTAAAGAGGGAATGTTTTGGGGAGTGTTTTTTCAAATAAAAATGTGTTTGTCGGCTATTTTTTTTTTTATTACTGACTGGGTTGGTGATGTCGGGTATCTGATAGACGCCTGACCTCACCAACCCCAGGGCTTGATGCCAGGTGACATTACACATCTGGTATTAACCCCACATATTACACCGTTTGCCACCGCACCAGGGCGCGGGATTAGCTGGGGCGAAGCACCAGGATTGGCGCATCTAATGGATGCGCCACTTCTGGGGCGGCTGCGGCCTGCTATTTTTAGGCTTGGGAGAGTCCAATAACTATTGACCTCCCTAGTCTGAGAATATCAGACCCCAGCTGTCTGCTTTACCTTGGCTGGTGATCCAGATTTGGGGGGACCCCTACGTGTTTTTTTTTTTTTTTTTAATTATTTATTTAATTTAAAATAACAGCGTGGGGTGCCTTCAGTTTTGGATTACCAGCCAAGGTGTGGTTGCCAGCTGTGGTCTGCAGGCTGCAGCCGTCTGCTTTACCCTAGCTGGCTACAAAACTAGGGGGAACCCTACGTCATTTTTTTTTTTCCATTTTTTTGGCTAAATACAAAGCTAAGCACCTCTTAGTGCCACATGAAAGGCACCAAAGGGTGCAAAATTACAAAATGCAGGAGAGTGGGACATTATGTGTCTTTCTGCCATTATAATGACAGAAAAGACTGATATGAAGTGCACAAGCACAGGAAAATCACCAGAGCACTCTACGCTGTGAAAAGCAGTAGAAAATGCCACTGGAGTGAACATGTGACCGCCTCATGTAGGTTGAAGCTATGGATCCTGGGTAAATTTATGTATTTTCCCTCCTTCAGTTTTTTTGCAGTACATAAAAAAACGGAAGGCACACGGATGACAAACAGATGACATACGGACCGTCTACGGAATGGAAACGGATGCCACATGGATGCACCCGTGAAAAAAAAACGGACTTTTTTGCAGACCGCAAAAATGTATCGGTCGTGTTAATGTAGCCTTATTCTGATCTGCCGTTTATAAACAGCAGGCAGAAATAAGTGAATAACGCCCCCCAGCGTCAGAAAATCTCCGGGGTTTCAGGGCTAGCTGAGACCCTGGAGATCATGATTCAGGACGGTTTTTCCGGCCCCCGCTCACGTGATCACCAGTATACACCGTACACCGATGATCACGTTACAGTAAATGACAGCGCCGGTAAAAAATTATTTATCTCCCATCTGGCATGAACAAACATGATAAATCTCCTCCCCGGTCCCCTCCGGTCCCCCGGTGTCACCAAAGTGCCCCCCCTGATGCCCTCCCAGAAATCCAAGATGTCCGCGCGCACAGCAGCGCGCCGGCCGCATTCACCCTACTCCTCTGATTTCTGTCGCATGTGCCATGACACATGCGACAGAAAACTCCTCCCCAGGCCCTGCCAGGTCACCCCCTATAACCCCACCGGTGTTCCCCGGTGTCCCACGGTACCTGTGCAGCGTTGATCCCCCGCGGCCCTCTCCTTCAAAATAGACGCTGCCGCATGCACAGAGCGGCTGTCAGCTCAGCTTCCTGTGTTCAGACACAGTGAGTGGTGGTTATGCATCTGTAAGCTAAATGGGCGGCACGGTGGCTCAGTGGTTAGCACTGCAGTCTTGCAGCGCTGAGGTCCTGGGTTCAATTCTCACCAAGGACACTGTCACAAACCACCGGGGGGGTCACTCAGAAATCCCCCGCGCTGGCTACCAGTACGTCACAATCGGGGGGTAACAAGTGGGGGTCACCCCTCCTTTATACCTCCCGACCGACAGACAGAGCACGTGACGCGCTCTCTAGCGCCCCTCTTATAGTCAGGCCAATTATGGAATTGCCCGACCATAAGCAAGGAGGCCGCTATACTACTTATGCCGATTATTGAAGGGTCCCCGGTGAGAGTAGGGTATATATTCCCCCGACCTCCGCGGGCGGAATATATAAAACCTCCCCGGATCTCACTGGCCTCCCCACAATAATCCTTGGCACAACTCGCTGCCACCAACCGCTTCACGGTAACTATTAGCCGAACACACAGACGTGGGATTCAAGATCGAGATAACAGAACAGCCCAAGATTAATTATATAATTTAATCAGCCTAAAGCACACTAGAAACTACAATATATACACTAGGGAATCTACAGAATATACATATGTCAGAGTACAGTTACAGATAAAGCATGGTTTACAAACAGGTATGCAATTCAATCAGTTACCTTGTGCGTCTGGCCACAGGGGGGCGCTGTAGACCAGGTTTCTAGGAACTCCCACAGATGTTTCCTGCACGTGACCCCCAGCGAAAGAACACTGGAAAATGGCCGAAGTAGGGTTATCAACCTGGGCAAATCCAGGTCCCCTCCTACCTTCGTGACCTCAGAGGGAGCACTGCTCCACCCCTGGCTGGAGTTATGGACAAAATCCACAACATGGAATATGGCCATAACTTGGCCTGGGAGCGTCGTAGGCGGACGCCAATGCTCTCATTGTGACAGTTATGAATTTAGCTACAGAATGAGAGGTTTCATGACTTGTCTACTAGTTCCACATTGGCTGATATCACGCCTGGGGTATTTCCCAAGCTCCCGCTCCCATAAAAAAGGTGTGCCAGCATCGTCCGCATGCGAAAACACCATTTTTATGGTTGCCGTATTTATCGGAAATATGGCTTGCGAGATATGAACCATTTTTTACTGGAGTCGTTCTGTCTGGCTAGTTCCAGAGCCTTATAATGAGATACAACTCTTGTTACAGGGTGACGGCAGGGAGTCATCCTGTGTCCTTTGTTCCCACATCACCTAATTTCCATATCACAGGAGATGGCCATGGGATGGGTTGCTAAACAAGTTGTGTGAAGGAAAGGGGGGGTGACACCAGGAGAGGGCTTCCTGACATAACTTGAATATCATGAGTTATCGTCATATCTCCGGATTTACCTCACACCTCCCCCCTTTTGAGGGCGCTAGGGGGCAGCACACTCCGGTGTTCCCCCGTGCGCCCGTCCGCGACCTCTCCTTGTCGGGACAGCCCGTCTGCGTTACCGTGGTCACGGCCCCTTTTGTGGCGAATGGTGAAGTTGTATTGCTGGAGCGCAAGGCTCCATCGCAACAGTCGCCCATTCGTCCCAGAGACGGTGTGCAACCAGCTGAGGGGGTTGTGGTCCGTCTCCACGATGAAGTGGCGCCCGTATAGATAGGGTTGCAGACGCTGCAGGGCCCACACTATGGCCAGGCACTCCTTCTCCATTGTGGAATAGGCCACTTCCCTCGGTAACAGCTTCCTGCTCAGGTACAACACTGGGTGCTCTTGGCTCGCAGAGTCCACCTGGCTGAGCACCGCACCGAGGCCGAAGTCACTGGCGTCGGTCTGTACTACAAACGGCCGCGTGAAGTCGGCTGCCTGTAGCACGGGCGGGCTGGACAGGGCGTCCTTTAGGGCCCGGAAGGCTGTCTCGCAGTCCATTGTCCAATCGACTGCAGAGGGCAGCTTCTTCTTGGTGAGGTCCGTCAGGGGCTTTGCCAGGCTACTATAGCATGGAACAAACCTCCTATAGTACCCAGCGGTCCCCAAGAAGGACATCACCTGCTTCTTGGTCCTGGGGGTGGGCCAGGATGCGATGGCCTCCACTTTCTCAGGCTCGGGCTTCAGTGTTCCCCCGCCTACCCGGTGACCGAGGTACTGGACCTCGCTCATGGCCAGCTGACACTTGCCCGGCTTGATGGTCAAACCTGCCCGGTGGACCCGCCTGAGCACCTGTGCTAGATGCTCTAGGTGATCTTCCCAGGTGGGACTGAAGACGGCAATGTCATCCAGGTACGCGGCCGCGTACCCTTCAAGTCCCTTGAGCAGGGTGTTGACCATCCGCTGGAAAGTGGCAGGGGCATTCCTCATCCCGAATGGCATCACCGTGGACTCGTACAGTCCAAATGGGGTAATAAAGGCAGAGCGTTCCCTGGCCTTGCGAGTCAGGGGGATCTGCCAATATCCCCGGCTCAGGTCCATGATGGTCAGGTACTGAGCCCCGGCCAACTGATCGAGCAGGTCATCGATGCGTGGCATTGGGTACGCATCGGCGACCGTGACAGCATTGAGCCCCCTGTAGTCCACGCAGAACCGAGTGGTTCTGTCCTTCTTAGGGACGAGGACTACAGGCGAGGCCCAAGCGCTGTTGGATGCCTGGATCACCCCCAGCTTCAGCATCTCGTCAATCTCCTGGCGCATGTGTTGCTGCACCTCCAGGGAGACCCGATATGCTGAACGCCGGATCGGGGGATGATCCCCAGTGTCCACGTGATGGACAGCCAAGTCAGTCCTTCCGGGCTGGTTGGTAAACAACCCCCGGAAGGGGTGTAGGGTGGCCCACAGCTGGGACCGTTGGTCCTCCAAGAGCTGGTGGCCAACCTCCACATCCTCAATGGATCCGCCTGCCCTAACCTGGGCTAGCATATCCAAGAGGGTTTCCGCTTCTCCCTCCTCGGGCAGGTTGCACACGGGGAGCGCACATGCCTCCCGCTCATGATGTGCCTTCATCATGTTCACATGGAAGGGCTTCCGCCTTCCACGGGCAGGGTCCAGGGTGACCAGGTACGTTACAGGGTTGAGCTGCTGGTACACGAGGTATGGGCCTTCCCAGGCTGCCTGAAGCTTGTCCTGTGGTACGGGGACCAGTACCCACACCTTTTGACCCACTTGGTAGGTCCTCTCACAAGCGTTCTGGTCGTACCAACGCTTCTGATCGGCCTGGGCTTGAGCCATATTGTCGTGTACCAGTTGCGTCAAGTCCTGCATTTTGTCCCGGAAGCGCACGACATACTCGATAACCGACACTCCAGGGGTGGCCAAATCCCCTTCCCAAGCCTCTTTCACCAGAGCCAGGGGGCCCCGCACACGTCGCCCGTACAGGAGCTCAAACGGTGAGAATCCTGTTGAGGCCTGTGGAACCTCCCGGTAAGCAAATAACAGGTGTGGGAGATACCGCTCCCAGTCACGCCCATGGGAGTCGACCAACATCTTAAGCATCTGCTTTAAGGTGCCATTGAACCGCTCGCACAGGCCATTAGTCTGTGGATGGTACGGGCTGGCCACCAGATGTCGCACCTGGACCTGCTTACAGAGGGCCTCCATCAGCTGGGACATGAATTGGGTCCCCCGGTCAGTGAGCATTTCCTGGGGAAAACCCACTCGGGAGAAAATCTCCAGCAATGCGGTGGCCACCTTGTCAGCCCGAATGGACGACAAGGCCACTGCTTCTGGGTACCGGGTGGCATAGTCCACTACCGTCAGTATGAAGCGTTTCCCGGAGCTGCTGGGGATGGCCAGCGGGCCGACCAGATCCACAGCCACCCTCCTGAAAGGCTCATCGATGATTGGCAGAGATACTAGTGGGGCTTTGGGGTGTGGCCCCGCCTTCCCCACTCTCTGACAGGTTTCACACGAACGGCAGTAGGCAGCCACATCGGCCCCCATTTTTGGCCAGTAGAAATGCTGGTTTAACCTGGCCTTGGTCTTAGCGATCCCTAGGTGTCCGGCCATCGGAATCTCATGTGCGATCCGCAACAACTCCGTCCGGAACGGATAGGGTACCACCAACTGTCGGTCCCTGGGCCACGCCTCCGGTGAACCCTGCTGGACCGTGGCCCGGTACAGCCGTCCTTGGTCCCAGACCACTCGCTCCGGGTCCGAGTCCGAGGGAGGCTGGGCCGCCTGCTCCTTAAGAGCTTTCAGGCTGTCGTCAGCTTCTAACGCTGCCTGAAACCCCTGACTAGATGTGGCCAGAATCGACGAGACTGTCACATCTTCGGTCAGTACCCCGGGACCTGTGTCCTGGCCTCCACCTGACTCGGCTGCCACTTGGTCAGAAGGGGAAGAGCTATCGGACCTCCGGGAGGCCCCTTGGCTTCCAGCACTCCCACTGCGGGTGACAGCGGCCACAGCCGCTGCGACCGTGGGTCGTGCCTGCTCCTCCTCCGTTCCTGACCAAGTCGCCGGTTCAGGCAGACCTACCTGGCTTCCTGACACCCCGGTTGTGGGGGAACCATGCACCGAGATCTTACCTGGGAGCACTTCCGCTCCTGGACCGGCCCCAATCTCACCTGCCTGTTCCCCTCCTGCAGCAACAGAACCCCGCTGTGAAATCTCTGGGGACCCCACATTTGCTGTGGTAGCCCCCACCCCACACACTGGTCCTCCCCCTGCAGCACCCTGCTCTCTGCTTATCCCTGCAGAGGGCAACAGATCCCAGCTCACAGGCTGATTACTTGTAGAGGCATTGTCACACCTTTCTCTGACCCCCTCCCCTGTCACAGCTGCAGCTGTGTGTGTGTCTATGGTGTCTATGCAAGCAGAAATATCAGAGTTCACTCCCTCCTCCCTTACATCATTCATAGATAACACATTAACATTGTCCGGAGGCATGTCAGTACTGGCTGAAGGTTCAGCCCTTGGTTGGGGCCCAAACTGGGAGGTTATCTGCCCCAAATCTGTCCCAAGTAGCACGTTTGCGGGGATCCGATCAGTTACCCCCACCTCCCTCACCCCTCGCCCTGCGCCCCAGTCCACATAAATGTCAGCAACAGGCAGCGCCGGGTCAATGCCTCCAATCCCGGAGACAGCGAGGGTTTTTCCAGGGATCAAGTCTTGGGGGGACACCATCTCAGGCCGCACCAGAGTCACCTCCGAGGCGCTGTCTCGCAGTCCTATGGTCACAGACCGGCCGACGGTGACAGGTTGGAAGCTGTCCAGGGACCTACCACCACCCCCACCCACACAATACACCTTGGGCGGCCCTTGGGACGGGGACGGAGCCGGGGCCTTGGGACGCTGAGGGCACATGGCCTTGAAGTGTCCAGGTAGGTTGCACTGGTGGCACCGTCTTGGTTCTGCCACGGGCCTGGAGAGGGGAGTTGAGGGGGACACCCCCTGCAGTCTAGGGGCAGGTGGGGCAGTCGCAGAATTCATCTTACCCCCTCTCCAGGTGCTGCTGGTGGCTGCTCTCCTGGCTTCAGGAGCCCGATTGTTGGTGTAGTCATCGGCCAGGGCAGCTGTAGCCGTGGACCCCTTTGGCTTCTGGTCTCGGATGAACTGGCGGAGATCCTCAGGGCAGTTCCACAAGAGTTGCTCCGTGATGAACAAGTCCAGGATCTCCGGTCCGGTGGAAAGCTGCAGGCCTTGGGTCCAGTGGTCGGCAGCTCGGGCAAGTGCCCGCCTGTGGTCAGCCCAGGAGTCCTTTGGTCCCTTCTGTAGGCTCCGGAACTTCTTGCGGTAGGACTCTGGGGTGAGGTTGTACTGTTGGATCAGGGCCCGCTTGATGGTGTCGTAGCCCTGATCTGCCTCAGCAGGCAAGTCCCCAAGGATATCCAGGGCCTTACCCCTTAAACGGGGGGTCAGGTATTTGGCCCACTGCTCCTTGTCCAGATGGTGCTGCAAGCAAGTCCGTTCAAAAGCAGTCAAGAAAGAGTCCAAGTCTCCATCCTTCTCCAGCACTGGGAAGTCCTCAACACGGACCTTTGGAAGTTTGGTGTCTTGAAGGTCACGTGTGGCTGATGAGGGCCGGAGCTGAGCTAGCTGCAGCTGGTAGTCACGCTCGGCCTGTTGCTGTCGCTCTTCACGTGCTGCCTGCCGCTCCGCAGCCTCACGCACTGCTTGCCGCTCCGCAGCCTCAGCGTCACGCGCTGCCTGCCGCTCTGCCCTGCGCTCTGCCAGGAGTCCCTTGTAGCCCTCCTGGTCTCCAGCCTGGAGAAGGGCCATAGCCATTTGAAGAAGGCTATCCGAGCCTCCCAGGCTCGGTGGAATGGCACGTGGTGATCTGCGGCCCGCTGCGGAGCCTGGTGCTTCACTGTCCATTGCAGAGCGGAGGGCTGGCATCTGGCTCGTTGAGGACCCTTGGGTGAGCTGCTCCTCATCTTGTCCATAATTGCTAGGTTGTGCAATGTCCTCTGCAGAGCTGTTTTCTGGCGTCGAGCTCCTGGAGGACTCGTGGGCAACCTCCTCATTACTGTCCACAGCACCGTCCTCCCTCTCTTCGGCTCCTGCTTTAGCATTGGCCAGTTGCCTAGCTCTGCTCCTGGTGCCATCAGCCATTCTTGCAGACTTTTGGTCACTGACACAGAACTGACACCTGATGCCTCCACACACCTTACAGTATCTGCACTCTGACACTCTAGTGTTGAGCTAGTCTGAAGACCCCAGCAGCCACAGCTGCTGCAGGCAGTCTTTAGTGTCTGGGAGTATGGGTCTCACACTCACACACACTATTATCTCGATCCCACCGCTATGCCACCAATATGTCACAAACCACCGGGGGGGTCACTCAGAAATCCCCCGCGCTGGCTACCAGTACGTCACAATCGGGGGGTAACAAGTGGGGGTCACCCCTCCTTTATACCTCCCGACCGACAGACAGAGCACGTGACGCGCTCTCTAGCGCCCCTCTTATAGTCAGGCCAATTATGGAATTGCCCGACCATAAGCAAGGAGGCCGCTATACTACTTATGCCGATTATTGAAGGGTCCCCGGTGAGAGTAGGGTATATATTCCCCCGACCTCCGCGGGCGGAATATATAAAACCTCTCCGGATCTCACTGGCCTCCCCACAATAATCCTTGGCACAACTCGCTGCCACCAACCGCTTCACGGTAACTATTAGCCGAACACACAGACGTGGGATTCAAGATCGAGATAACAGAACAGCCCAAGATTAATTATATAATTTAATCAGCCTAAAGCACACTAGAAACTACAATATATACACTAGGGAATCTACAGAATATACATATGTCAGAGTACAGTTACAGATAAAGCATGGTTTACAAACAGGTATGCAATTCAATCAGTTACCTTGTGCGTCTGGCCACAGGGGGGCGCTGTAGACCAGGTTTCTAGGAACTCCCACAGATGTTTCCTGCACGTGACCCCCAGCGAAAGAACACTGGAAAATGGCCGAAGTAGGGTTATCAACCTGGGCAAATCCAGGTCCCCTCCTACCTTCGTGACCTCAGAGGGAGCACTGCTCCACCCCTGGCTGGAGTTATGGACAAAATCCACAACATGGAATATGGCCATAACTTGGCCTGGGAGCGTCGTAGGCGGACGCCAATGCTCTCATTGTGACAGTTATGAATTTAGCTACAGAATGAGAGGTTTCATGACTTGTCTACTAGTTCCACATTGGCTGATATCACGCCTGGGGTATTTCCCAAGCTCCCGCTCCCATAAAAAAGGTGTGCCAGCATCGTCCGCATGCGAAAACACCATTTTTATGGTTGCCGTATTTATCGGAAATATGGCTTGCGAGATATGAACCATTTTTTACTGGAGTCGTTCTGTCTGGCTAGTTCCAGAGCCTTATAATGAGATACAACTCTTGTTACAGGGTGACGGCAGGGAGTCATCCTGTGTCCTTTGTTCCCACATCACCTAATTTCCATATCACAGGAGATGGCCATGGGATGGGTTGCTAAACAAGTTGTGTGAAGGAAAGGGGGGGTGACACCAGGAGAGGGCTTCCTGACATAACTTGAATATCATGAGTTATCGTCATATCTCCGGATTTACCTCACAGACACCATCTGCAAGGAGTTTGTATATTCTCCCCGTGTTTGCGTGGGTTTCCTCCGGGTACTCCGGTTTCCTCCCACACTCCAAAGACATACAGCGCTATGGAATTAATAACGCTATATAAATGAATAAATTATTATTATTACTGCAATGCCCTGCTCATGAGGTAAAGAACATAATTGATCAGGAGAGCTATACTACATTTCCAAATGGAGGGATTTGCTTTTATAGTTGCCCTGCTGAATGACTACCAAACATGAGAGTCCGTTATACGCCACAAGAAAACACATCTAAATAGCGAGCTCTGTTGTTAAGTATTCATTCAGCTGGATAACTGGACTTAAAGGGGTATTCCATCTCCAAGATCCTATCCCCAATATATAGTAGGTGGAATAGCAATAATATCAGCAAATACCAATATTTGGAAATGTAGAATAGTTCTCCTGATTAGGCATGCCCTTACCTCATGAGCAGGGCATTGCAGCTTTGGTAGCAACCATTACAACATGGACTCTGCTGCTGTGGACCTGGGGAGAGTGAGTGCAGATTCATTGCACCCACACTCCTCACATGAAGGGTCTGCACTTGTTAGGACCAGGATGACGGGTAGGCCCAGGAGGTGGATCCACTGGACTGAGCACCCCACCAAGGGCAAGGTGCCCGGTAGCCGAAGCACTACGGGTAGCAGGACAGTCCATTCAGAGGAGTGGGTGTAGAAGTCCCTGGGACCACGGAGTCTCTGAAGGTAGTCCGGGTGACGGAGCGCAGGTTCGGAGGCCGAGATGATGTCAGGCAGGGTCCAGCGGAACAGGGAGGTCGGTCACCACACAGATCCAGGGATCAGAGACGGTAGGAACTGAGAAGATGGCGGACAGTCCGTTCGGGGTTCTGGAACCGTCAGGACCGGTTGGCGAGACAGGAGCGGCTCTACAAGAGAGATAGGTAAGTACGAGATAATGGCACAGGGAGACCTGACTCCTAGCTTAGCAAACACGAAGAACAGGCCCCGCCCACTTGGAAAGGAACCCTGCGAATTGCAGTCCGGAGCCACCCCAGAAAATGGCGCTTTCATAGAAGCGCCATCATCTGGCGCTGTATCCAACTCTTCCAACAGCCCTGGAGCCGGGTGGCTTGTTGGGTAATCATAAGTTAATACTGGCTTTGTTTTACTAGCTAGTATTAAGCCAGAGATTCTTAATGTCAGGCACGTTTGACCCGACCATTAAGAATCTCCAATAAAGGGTTAAAAAAAAGACACCACACAGAGAAAAAATACTTTAATAGAAATAAATACACAGACACATTAGAGACTCCATCTTTATTACCCCCTGTCAGCCCTCCACGATCCTGCTCTTCTGTCTTTCTCGTTCAACAAATGCAGCTCTGCTCCATCACTGCTGCATGAGGGAAGACGCTGCTTCCCGTGCAGAAATCACTCTGTGAAGTGTGCACGGAAAGCAGGTGCAGCCTTCATGGAGTGAGAGATCAGTGCTGCTGGCTGCTGGCCGTGACAGACGCGTTACCATAGCAACAGGGCTCCGATCATGTGATTCCCGGAGCCGCGGTTAGCGGTGACGTCACCGCTAACTGCGTTGCTATGGCAACGGTGATCTCCGTTAATGACCGGCTGTGTTAGCCGGTCCCTAACGGAACGGGGAGTCGACCGTGTGCTACAGCATGTCGCCGGTACACGGCGATACACAAATGTGCACCGTGTACCGGAGAGATGCACTCGCAGGTCCTACATGACGCGTCATAGTCATGTGACCAGTCTGTAGCCAATGAGATAATAGCCACATGACTGGTCACATGGCTATTTTGACGTCACGATAGGTCCTGCATCTCTGCTGGCAGTGCCGGTCACCGGGAGGATTCAGCGATCATCGGATGGAATAGCGGCAGGAGACAGAGTGCAGGAGGGATCGCGGGGACCGGAAAGTGTTATGGCAATGTTTATTAACTGTTTGTGTACATTTATCATGCATTTTTATGTGTTTGTGATTGCCTCCCATTATAGCCTATTGGTTCGAGTTCGGTTCGTCGAACATTCGACGAACCGAACTCGAACGGGAGCTCCGTTCGGCGAACCGACCTCGAGCCGAACCGCGACCGGTTGGCTCATCTCTACTCAGGAGACAAAGAGAATATTGATCCAGTCTCTTTTGTCCGTGGTTGGTGGGATGGGACAGAGAAGTCAAGCTTGAGTGTTACCCCACCACCAACACAAACTTGGACTTGGACCTCATGGAAGTGTTCGACACATGAGTACCTTCTTGTTGCAATATCTGCAACATGTTGACTGTATTGTTAGGATTAGAAATAGTGTTGTCTACTGGGTTGTCACTCTGTTAGATCCAAGAGTACAAGAGTAAATTTAGGAAGAAGTTTCTCCCACAAGCGCGTGGATGCTGGAGGAGCGAAACAAGCTTGTAGAACATCTTAACAGTAGTTTTCCACAAGACAGCAGGGAGCCACACACCGTGAATCGCAGTTTTAGAATTCCAACCACTGGAACGTTGCATCGTCAATGCATTAACATCAGCAGCAGCAGCAGTTCAAGTGATAGAAGCAATTTCTGTGAGGTTCGGTACACAGTTTTTAGACTATTGCAGCGGTACAGAGTAGAAGTCTGACACAGGGAACGACTGGAGAGGATGGTGCAGGAGTATCTAGAGCTCAATATCGATGCTGTAAGGGGGGATTGGACATTTTGCATTCTGGTCTTTAAAAATGGAAGTGTGGCCTGAACTCACCAGTCACGCCTTGGAAGTTTTGGCCTGTCCGGCAGCCAGATTCTTTCAGAATGTGTCTTCAGTGCTCTGGCACTGTATTGATGGATAAGCGCATCCGGGTGTCCTCTGAAAGCATAGACCGCCTAAGTTTCATAAAGATGAACAAGTCATGGATGTCTCATGACCTTGCCACCCCAGTCCCAGACTGTGCAGACTAGGCGATGGTGTAGTGCCAGGGTTCTGAGAGCAAGAGACCTACACCTGTCTGTCATCTTTCTATCTCTGGTGAAGATAGAAATGTTGGTATTAGGGCTGGTCCCGAGCATCCATGTTGCTTTGTTGGACTATTTGTAGTCTGAGCCAATTGTTGCCATTTTTCCTGTTGCCTGACCTTAATTTTTGGAAATATGGATACTCCAAGTAAATCTCCAAATTGTCTTTTGTCTGCAGTGCCAGACTTCTGGGAGCAAGAGGCCTACTCCTGTCTGTCATCTTGTTATCTCTGGTGAAGGTAGAAATGCTGGTTCAGGCTTTGTTTCAGGGCCACTCCCACACAGCCATGTTGCAGCGTTGGACTATTTGTAGTCTGTGCCAATTCTTGCCACTTTTACTGTTGCTGGACCTTCATTTTTGGAAATGTGGAAACTTCAAGTAGGGTTTCCAATTAGTATTTTGTCTGTATTCCCAGGATTCTGGGAGCAAGAGGCCTATGCCAGTCACTCATGCATCTCTTGATTTTTTCAATTAAAATGCCAGCCCACATCCTGTGTGTAAGTCAACACAATCAGGTAGTGCTTAAATTAATATGTATTGGGAATGCAGTCACAAAGCTACAGAGTTGTGGACCATTATCCAGGCCCAGTTTGATCAATGGCTGAACCTGGAGCCAGGGAAGGCTGTGTGCGATAACGGTGCAAACCTGGTGGCGACAGTACGCCTGGGTGTCATCACATGTGCATTGCATGGTTCACATGCTCAACCTGGTTGTACAGAAATTTCTAGGGCACTATTCCAGCCCGCTGCTGCAGAAAACACGGTCGATATGTGCTCACTTTTTAGAATGAAAATACTAGCCCACATTCTGTGTTGCATGGACCATACCTCCCTGCTGTGCAAAGACACTATGTGGAAATGGGCAGGGGGGGAATTAATTCCACAGTCCTGCTGTCCTGCTGTCTGACTCAAATTTTTTAAATATCAAGACTCCAAGATGGGTCTTTATGTTGTGTCTTGTCTGTACTGGCAGGCGTTTTTGAGCACAGGCCCTACACCTGTCTCTCTATTTTTCTCATGTCAATAGTCTAGGAAGCTAATGGCTTTGCCAAAACAGTGGTGCTGGATTGTAAAACATATAAAGGTGTTTTCTCTGCCTTATGTTTAGCTTTCCATTAAATTCAAAGGGGTCTGAAAAGTTTCAAAAAAGTTCTGAGTTCAGTTCAACGAATGGTTCGGTAAACATAGCATTTGTTCAGTTGGGTTCAGTGAACCGAGCCTTAAAAGGTTCCCTCATCTCTAGCCAAAATCTCCGGAAGCTTGCTTCTTCCAAGCACAGAATTCCCGCTGTCAGTGACAGCACAGGATCTCTGCAAGAGGGTGCATCTTCACAGCACAGCTTCTCTATCCTAGCTGCACTCTCCTCTCCAGTGTCTTCCAGGAGTTATGGAGGCTCCACACCCTGACTCCTGTCAGTCAACAGCTCCAGAAGCTTGTTTCTTCCAAGCACAGAATTCCCACTATCAGTGACAGAACAGGATCTCTGCCAGACACTTCATCTTCACCACACAGTCCCTCTATCCTGGCTGCACTCTCCTCTCCAGTGTCTTCCAGGAGCTATGGTAGCTCCACACCCTGACTCCTGTCAGTCCACAGCTCCAGAAGCTTGTTTCTGCCAAGCACAGAATTCCCACTATCAGTGACAGAACAGGATCTCTGCCAGACACTTCATCTTCACCACACAGTCCCTCTATCCTGGCTGCACTCTCCTCTCCAGTGTCTTCCAGGAGCTATGGTAGCTCCACACCCTGACTCCTGTCAGTCCACAGCTCCAGGAGCTTGTTTCTTCCAAGCACAGAATTCCCACTATCAGTGACAGCATAGGATCTCTGTCAGATGCTGTGTATTCACCACACAGTCCCTCTATACTGGCTGCACTCTCCTCTCCAGTGTCTTCCAGGAGCTATGGTAGCTCCACACCCTGACTCCTGTCAGTCCACAGCTCTAGGAGCTTGTTTCTTCCAAGCACAGAATTCCCACTATCAGTGACAGCATAGGATCTCTGTCAGATGCTGTGTATTCATTCACCACACAGTCCCTCTATACTGGCTGCACTCTCCTCTCCAGTGTCTTCCAGGAGCTATGGTAGCTCCACACCCTGACTCCTGTCAGTCCACAGCACCAGGAGCTTGTTTCTTCCAAGCACAGAATTCCTGCTGTCAGTGCCTGCACAGGATATCTGCCAGACAACACGTCTTCACCACACATCCTCTCTATACTGGCTGCACTCTCCTCTCCAGTGTCTTCCAGGAGTTATATGGAGACTCCACACCCTGACTCCTGTCAGTCCACAGCACCAGGAGCTTGTTTCTTCCAAGCACAGAAATCCCACTATCAGTGACAGCACAGGATCTCTGTCAGATGCTGTGTATTCATTCACCACAAAGCCTCTCTAATGTACCTGCATTCTCCTCTCCAGTGTCTTCCAGGAGCTATGGTGGCTCCTCACACTAACTCCTATAAGTCCACACCTCCAGAAGCTTGCTTCTTCCAAGCACAGAATTCCTGCTGTCAGTGCCTGCACAGGATATCTGCCAGACAATACGTCTTCACCACACATCCTCTCTATACTGGCTGCACTCTCCTCTCCAGTGTCTTCCAGGAGCTATGGTAGCTCCACACCCTGAGTTCCAAGCACAGAATTCCTGCTGTCAGTGCCTGCACAGCCCTCCCGCTGTCAGTAGCTGCATCTCACAGCACAGCTTCTGTATCCTGGCTGCACTCTCCTCTCTAGTGTCTTCCAGAAGTTATGGTGGCTCCTCACACTAACTGATATAAGTCCAAACCTCCAGAAGCTTGCTTCTTCCAAGCGCAGAATTCCTTCTATCAGTGCCCGCACAGCATGCCCCCTGTCAGTGACTGTATCTCAGAGCACAGCTTCTGTATCCTGGCTGCACTCTCCTCTCTAGTGCCTTCCACAAGCTATGGTGGCTCCTCACACTAACTCCTGTAAGTCCACACCTCCAGAAGCTTGCTTCTTCCAAGCACAGAATTCCTGCTGTCAGTGCCCGCACAGCACTCGCACTGTCAGTGACTGCATCTCACAGCATAGCTTCTGTATCCTGGCTGCACTCTCCTCTCTAGTGTCTTCCAGAAGCTATGGTGGCTCCTCACACTACCTCCTGTAAGTCCACACCTCCAGAAGCTTGCTTCTTCCAAGCACAGAATTCCTGCTGTCAGTGCCTGCACAGCCCTCCCGCTGTCAGTAGCTGCATCTCACAGCACAGCTTCTGTATCCTGGCTGCACTCTCCTCTCTAGTGTCTTCCAGAAGCTATGGTGGCTCCTCACACTAACTGATATAAGTCCAAACCTCCAGAAACTTGCTTCTTCCAAGCACAGAATTCCTTCTATCAGTGCCCGCACAGCACTCGCACTGTCAGTGGCTGCGTCTCACATCAGGGCCTTTTTATCCTGGCTGCACTTTCCCTCTCGAGTATCTTCTAGGAAGTCTCCAGTTTCAAAACACATTCAGGAGGCCATGTGCTGAGTCAAACAGTCCCATTATAATGTGTGAGATAGGGGTTCAGCCTGCAGGGTGTTCAACACAAGTCTGCCGCCTTTGCCGACGACTTGTTGGTGGTAATGTCCAGGCCGGAAAGGGGCTTCCCTGCCTTCATGAAAGTACTGGAGGAATATGGCCACTGGTCTAACTTCAAAATTAACCTATCTAAATCAGAAGCATTAAGCATTAATATCGCCAGTAAAGTTATAAAGTCTCTCCAAAACGCGTTTCCTTTTCGGTGGCCATCTAGCCACATAACATACCTAGGCATTAAATTAGGGAAAACCTTCAAGTCCTTGTTTGACCTCAACTATAAACCCCTTCTTCCTAATCTTACCGCACACTTAGCCTCGTGGAAGGCCCCCTTCCTTTCGTGGATGGGCCGGAAAAACTTAATTAAAAGCGTTATACTCCCAAAGTTTATCTACCTCTTTCAAATGTTACCCATACCAATCCCCACAGCTTTTCTTTCTCAATGCAACTCTTTAATCTCCAATTACGTCTGGAATAAACATAAACCAAGAATCAATTTTCAAACATTGAACCTGCCAAAGGACAAAGGGGGCATGGGTTTACCTAATGTATCGTTATATTACCAAGCCGCAGTCCTCTCCAGAACAGTAGACTGGATTAGACGCCCATCGAGTAAATTGTGGATTTCATTAGAAGAATACTTAGCCCCCGCCCCGCTACGAGCTATGTTACTATCTGTTACGGGGGGCTGTCTGATAATAACTTAAAGGAGTATCAGACAGTCAGGGTCCACCGTGCAGATGTGAAGCCCCACAAGTGCAGTGTCGGTGCATTACCTTCAGGGACTCCACTCAGCTGGATCCTGTCACAGGTAGGAAATCTTCTATTTGTCGTGACGCCACTCTCAGAATTGCGGTCAGTGGGGACCGCCACTGCAGGTTAAGGGATGCCTGGGGCTGATGGTGGGTGCAGTCGGTTGTAATAGCCTCCTGAGAGTGAGGCAAGCCCCAGGGCCCTATGTAGGTGTGTAGAACCACAAGGCGCAGAATAACTCCACACAAGCAGAATGTCTTTCAGGGGTTTTACTCACAGAAGGTGGCAGAGTGAGTAACCCGGGCGTAGCTGGGATGAACCAGGCTGGAACCAGGTATCCTTCAGGCTGACTGATGAGGGTGACTACCGACTCGCCTTCCTTAGCCCTTTGCGTTTTGGGGTAACCCCGACTTTTAGTCCCTATGGGGGTCACCCAGGGAAGTTGCTGAAGCCTCTCTCCCCTTCGTTTTGTCCGTTTGCTTGTAGCCTGGACCAGGACACTCCGGCTGCTTGCCTCCTGTGAACTATGGGCCCTAACTGTGGCGACGTGGCTGCGGACTTTTTAGTGTGTTCTTGGGGGTGTGAAGTGCCCCCTCAAGCAGGTTTGGCAAGGAAAGGTGGATCTATCCCTGCACTGGGACCTACTACCCGTTTGGGCCTGGTAACTCCCTAGCAGTCTCCTTACTTCCCACTCCGTTGCTCTCTCTTTAGCTGAAGATGGATTTCGGGTAGCACTACTAGGTGACCGTTCTCCCCCGTCGGTAGCCACTGCGCGGACGCTGTCAGACTGCAACAGCCCCAGGGGTCTGCTCCTGACGTCTGCTCCCCCTGAACTGCACACTGAACCGGCTCACTGCTCCTCCTCTCCTGTTCTTGCCTACGCCACCTAGCAACCAGGCTCTCCACCACACCCCTTGAGTGGAGATGGAGGCTTTTTACCCCCTCCACTATTCCAGTGGAGGTGAAGGCTTTGCCCCCTCCTGGGATCCCCAGGGGTCCTCCCAAAGGTACATGTGTGAGACCTGATCACTATGCGCCTGTGTAGTCACACCTCGGTCAGCCTTCTGGATTACCTGTATTGTACTGTCCCCAGCATGGGTGCAGTACTCAGTGGTGCCTGACCAGGTCAGGGGCGCCACATTCCCCCTTAGTTATCACCAGCACGTCCTCGGGCTGCAAGACAACATTTTAAAATGCATAAAACAGTAAAACATGGTAAAACATGTTAAAACCACCAGGTACCATACATCACCACCCTCCACCCACAAGTCCGTTAACCCACCCAAACCCTTTCAGGAGGCAGGTCACCGGTCTTTTTGGTAACCAGATCTGGGCCATCTACTTCCCCAGACCTTTCCTCCAATCTGCCTCTCCCGTTGGCCGCGCCTTCAGCCACTTCTGGCAGGATGTAGAGGCGGCTTCCAGGGTCTGGTGGTTTTCAGGGTATACCTGGCCTGGTGGATCCGCGCCTTCAGCCTCTTCTGGCAGGATGTAGAGGCGGCCTCCACGGTTGGTGCTGACCAGGTACCCTCTTTGTGGTGGAGAGCCAGGCCCCATAAACAGGCATGCTCTCTGGTTGCAGGTAAGCCAAGGCCCCATAACGGACGTGCTCCCTGGTTGCAGGCGAGCCAGGCCCCTAAACAGGCTGGCCCTGGTGGTGGTACCTCTGGGGTAACTATTTACACTGCGAGAGTTTGTGGCTATAGCCAGTTCATAGCCTTAAGGTTCATTTCTCACATTAGTTTATGTGGGCACATACTTAAACATCAACGTTGCAACTTTTCAAAACTGGTCAAAACAGTAACTTGTTGTACTTCTGACTTTACTTTCCTCTACTCCTCCATACCAGGGCTTGGGCCTGTAGGGCTGCGGCACCTGTTGGTTTCTCGATCTCTTTCATCGTCCGTGGTGGTCTCATCAGTGGGTTCTTTATCTCTCCTTTCTCTATCTCCGTCTTCTTCTGTGTCTGTTTCTTTTGCAGGACTGCTGTAAGGCTTTCTGGTACATGGGGTAACATCCAATGCATACCAGCCTCTTTCTCCTTGGTGCATGGTGAATTCCACTGAGTCTCCTGTTTGCAGATTTCTGCCTGGATGTCCTCTGGGCAAATGAGCTCTGACGTCTCTTCTATTCACGAATATGCCCTCTTTCATACCAGGAGCTACTATAAAACCATATCCACTCTTCAAACTGAAGTCTTCGACTACACCACGACAAAGTGGTCCTCTAACCTGGGATTTGGCTCTCCTCAGAAACCGTTTCTCCTCCAGGTCTCTGGCCGTGACTTCATCTTTATTCTCTGGAGACTGCGGTGCAGGGGAAAACTTGGTTCTACTGCGGCGCCGTGTTTTGCGGGCTTGATTCTGCTGGGTGGCTGCTTCACTGTTTGCAGGCCCCCAGGTGAGGTTGCTGGACAAATCTTCCTCTTCATCCCAGCGAGAATATGGCAACATCTCTGGCTCTGGGCATGGATCCACTGCTGATGGCTCCGGGGTCAGCTCCTCAGCCTTCTGTCCTCCTCTCCCCCTTAGTTCTTCTGAGCACTCCTTTGGTGGCAGCGCTGGGGATGAGTGTTCATCAGCTGGCCCGGGCGGTGGACTTTTTGGCGTGGACATCTCCAGAGTCTTCTGAGGGGTATGTGGAGGGAGCAGATACCGGTCCACCATCTCCTTTGGGAACTGGGCCTCTAGGTCAGCCTTCAGCTTCTGGTATTCGGGGTCCTCCCCCAGCGTAGACTTCCTAGCAGGGACCTCCTTGGACTGGGGAGCGGTGTCTGCTCTGGCCTTGCAGGCCGGGGTAAATGGTGATACAACCTTGTCTTGGCGGGCCGCGCCTGGCATGGCAGCGGCCTGGTCTTGGCGGGCCGCGCCTGGCATGGCGGCGGCCTGGTCTTGGCGGGCCGCGCCTGGCATGGCGGCGGCCGGGATCAGCGTCGCTGTCGCAGCTGGAGTCTTAGCGGGCATCGCTACTGTGGCCGGTTCTTGGCGGGCCGGGCAGGGCATCGCTGCGGCGGCCTGGATTGGCGTCGCAGCTGCGATGGGATCCGTGCAGGCTGGGCTGGGCGTCGCTGCAGCGACCGGAGCTTGGCGGGCCGCACCTGGCGTGGCTGCGGCCTGGTTCAGCACCTCGCCTGCGGCGTGGATGAGCGTCGCTGCTGCGGTGGGGTCTTGGCGGGCCGGGCCTAGCAAGGCGGCGGCCTGGGTCAGCGTCACACCCGCGGCATGGATGAGGGTCGCGGTGGCAGCCGGATCTTTACGGGCCGGGCAGGGCATCTCTGCGGCGGCCTGGGCTTGGCGGGCCGCACCTGGCGTGGCTGCGGCCTGGTTCAGCGTCGCCGCGGCGGGCGCCTCTTCGGGGACTACGGGCGTGGCAGCAGGGGTCGGGGCACTCGTGCTGGCAGGGGCAACACTGGACTCACCCATCGGTAGCAGCATCGGGGTCTGAGTCGTCGCCGCTCGGTCTGGCACTCGTCGCGTGGCCCTCTCCTCGTAGGCCTGTACCGCCGTAGCCATCCCCAGGAGCTCCTTGCGTCCCTCGCTGAGCTGCCGTAGAACCCGGGTTTCTAGTTGGTTGCAGCACTGAGCAAGCTCTCGGGCCCACCAGGCAGCGGAGCCTGGCTCGGGATCTCTGCATCCAGACGCCATTTCCTCTAACAGCAGGCTTCTGGCTCCCTTTCTGTCCCGACGTCTCTGAACGCCTCCGCTCTCTTCACTTGCGAGGTCAGGACTCTGCAGGGGATCTCTGGGTAGCCACACCTCTTCGTGGGCGGTAACTTCTCCCAGCGCGGGCTGCTGTTGTTTTTCAGCGCGCTTTTCATGGTGGCAATATGGCGGCACTTCCAATTTTTCAAGCGGACCGCCCAGGCACATGGTCACCTGTCTGAACAGGTCTAGTCCTTATCCTGTTCGTGACGCCAGATGTGAAGCCCCACAAGTGCAGTGTCGGTGCATTACCTTCAGGGACTCCACTCAGCTGGATCCTGTCACAGGTAGGAAATCTTCTATTTGTCGTGACGCCACTCTCAGAATTGCGGTCAGTGGGGACCGCCACTGCAGGTTAAGGAATGCCTGGGGCTGATGGTGGGTGCAGTCGGTTGTAATAGCCTCCTGAGAGTGAGGCAAGCCCCAGGGCCCTATGTAGGTGTGTAGAACCACAAGGCGCAGAATAACTCCACACAAGCAGAATGTCTTTCAGGGGTTTTACTCACAGAAGGTGGCAGAGTGAGTAACCCGGGCGTAGCTGGGATGAACCAGGCTGGAACCAGGTATCCTTCAGGCTGACTGATGAGGGTGACTACCGACTCGCCTTCCTTAGCCCTTTGCGTTTTGGGGTAACCCCGACTTTTAGTCCCTATGGGGGTCACCCAGGGAAGTTGCTGAAGCCTCTCTCCCCTTCGTTTTGTCCGTTTGCTTGTAGCCTGGACCAGGACACTCCGGCTGCTTGCCTCCTGTGAACTATGGGCCCTAACTGTGGCGACGTGGCTGCGGACTTTTTAGTGTGTTCTTGGGGGTGTGAAGTGCCCCCTCAAGCAGGTTTGGCAAGGAAAGGTGGATCTATCCCTGCACTGGGACCTACTACCCGTTTGGGCCTGGTAACTCCCTAGCAGTCTCCTTACTTCCCACTCCGTTGCTCTCTCTTTAGCTGAAGATGGATTTCGGGTAGCACTACTAGGTGACCGTTCTCCCCCGTCGGTAGCCACTGCGCGGACGCTGTCAGACTGCAACAGCCCCAGGGGTCTGCTCCTGACGTCTGCTCCCCCTGAACTGCACACTGAACCGGCTCACTGCTCCTCCTCTCCTGTTCTTGCCTACGCCACCTAGCAACCAGGCTCTCCACCACACCCCTTGAGTGGAGATGGAGGCTTTTTACCCCCTCCACTATTCCAGTGGAGGTGAAGGCTTTGCCCCCTCCTGGGATCCCCAGGGGTCCTCCCAAAGGTACATGTGTGAGACCTGATCACTATGCGCCTGTGTAGTCACACCTCGGTCAGCCTTCTGGATTACCTGTATTGTACTGTCCCCAGCATGGGTGCAGTACTCAGTGGTGCCTGACCAGGTCAGGGGCGCCACACAAAGACTCTGCTGCAGACTATGGCAGAGTGCAATACCTCTGTTAACTCACAGAAGGATATAATAAGAAAGTAAAGCAATTCCTCCTTTACTTGGAGGGTGTGTGGAATGATCTCTGTTAATAATCACAGAGACAAAGGCAATGTGTGCGAAATGGCACCTACCTAGGTCCGCTCTTCTAGTGGTGCAAAAGAGACGAACAGCAGCGTAAGCCGCACAAAGCTCCTACCTGCGTTCGCTCCACTAGTGTGCGAGGACACGAACCACTAGATATGGCACCTGCCTAGGTCCGCTCTTCTAGTGGTGCAAAAGAGACGAACAGCAGCGTAAGCCGCACAAAGCTCCTACCTCTGTTCGCTCCCCTAGTGTGCGAGGATACGAACAACTGCCAGACGCAGTATAAGGAACGTTACCCTAGCGGCAACGTCCACCTACGAGTAGAATCACAAGGCCCAGCCAGACCATGTGCCTCAGGCACCTGCCTATGTCCGCTCCCCTAAGAGGTAAGGATACGGACAGCAGCCGAAGCTGTAAGGTATAAGAACGCTACCCTGCCGGTAGCGCTCACCTAGCATAGACAGAGGAATGCCTAGAGGAACGCGCACAGAGCGTCTACTCTTATGCATGAACCAAGAGGACTGAGCGCCATGCGGCGTGTGTCACGGTCTTATATAGACTCTGTGCCTCATCCAAGATGGAGGACACCAGAGCCAATCCGCTGCCAGAACGACAGGAGTGACGTCATGCTGGCCTATCACCGAGCAAGGCATCACAAGCACATGACCAGCGACCAATCGGCATAGAAGGTGTCAGAGACATGTGACCTCGTGTCAGTGATGATGTCACCCGCACATGTGCAATGGCTCCAAGATAGGACTTAGTCTCCGGCGCTCGCACATGTGCAGTAGCAAGAAATCTGGACTTAGTCTCCAGCGCTCGCACATGTGCAGTAGCAAGAATTCTGGACATAGTCTCCAGTGCTCGCAGCAACCGTAACACTATCCCCTACTAATCAGAAAGATAAAAGAACCATTACGAATGAACTAACGAGAACCCTTATGCATAAATGGAGGGAAAATAGAGAGCTATTGGCCCTACCTCTTTCCCCTCTAACCCAAGTTGCAGACATACTAGACGCTGATGTCAATCAACCCGCGTCCACGAAGGCCACATTCCTGACCAATGTGAAGGTTCCGTTGGCTGATCTCTTGGTGGATGGCTCTTTGATATCTAAACAGGAGATGGGTACGAATCCTCTCCTCGCTAGGCTCACATTTCTCCATCACACGAAATTAAAACATGTGATTCACCCGCTATTACCCCACGCCCATCTCGACAGACCTTTAACCACGTTTGAATCTTTCTGCATGCAAACCCGGGCTCCCAGGAAAGTTCTTTCTAATCTGTACCATACCCTGCTTACCAAAAAACTGGTGGTGAAGAGAGCGTATATACTAAGATGGGAAAGGGACCTGAAAACCACATTCACTGATCTTCAGACGAGACAAATTTATAATGCTTCACACGGCTCGTCGTGTTGTGTGAGAGTTCAAGAAAATTCTTTCAAAGTGATTGCGAGATGGTACATTGTCCCTACCTCGTCTAGTACGTGGAGCTCTTCCACCTCGGATCAATGCTGGCGATGCGAGAGGGACAAGGGAACATATTTACATGTGTGGTGGGAATGTCCGATTATCCAGGCCTTCTGGCGGACAGCATCACAGTTAATATATGACCTCACAGGCAAAAAAGGGGTCTTGGACCCCAGACAAATGCTTCTGAACTTCCCAATGTGGCCTAAAGACAAAGCCACTTCGAATCTAGCGTCATTTGTAGGCTCAGCTTGTAAACTTCTTATTGCCCAAATGTGGCGCACAAAGAAAATTCCCACCCTTACGCAGCTCTTGCTGAAGTTAGATCAATTATATCATGTTGAAGAACTTTCAGCCCTTTCACGTCAGAATGCGCTCTCTTTCCACCAGACCTGGAAGGCTTGGCAGGCCTATAAGTCAAAGCCCCAATTTTCAGTAGTTACTTCACAGACGGCAACAGGGGGACATGTGAGTCACCCTACACCCCCCCCCAATGGGATGACGGACAGAAGTCAGACTATACCAACCACGAGATGAGTGGACCCAAGACCAACTTTCTCTCCTCTCTCCTCTCTTTCCTTTCTTTCCTATCTCTTCCCCTTCTTTTTCGTCTCTTGAACCTATTACCTCTAATCCCTTAATTGAATTCCATGCGATATAACTTCGTTCTTCTAGATCCTTACTTCCCCCCCTTATACCGAATTCTTATGGTATTTACTGTTAAAAATTATTTCATGTTAATCCAGAATTCAGGCTAATCAATCTGGAGCGGTCTTTCCCAAAAGCCGGAAGGCTAAGTTTATTTTCTGGATGAGCTCAGATAATACACAAGTAATCTGAGTTATAAAAATGAGTTGGGAAGATTACAATACAGTTGCAATAATAATGATTAGGTCTGTGATTTCTGTTGAATTTGTATTCTTATTTTTTGCTTCAATAAACAAAACATTAAAACAAACATAATGTGTGAGATAATCAATGGATAGAGGTATGTGAATAGCCAGACTCGCCCATAATTCTGGCTATTCATAAACCTGACCCAGCAAACATTAACAACCTTTGTGGAACTTGAAGTCCAGGGAAAACATTCCAGGTGTACATTGCAGGAGACTACTGCCTCTGGGATACATACCAGCCATTCACTATATAGCCAGTCGCTACCTCACAGTGACTAATCATCATTCTCATCACTCCACCCAACAATATCACTAGCACGACCTCTTGTGAGGGTCTGGCCAATGCCACTGCCTTCCTTTGATAGTTCGGGTGATGTCACTGACCTTTTACAGGTATATGGCTATCACCTTCCTCCTGCGCAGGCGTGGCTGACGGCAATGACCTCCTCCCAGAGACTAGGTGATGTCACCGTCCTCCGGCTAGGGTCCATGTGTCTGCCTGCCATGTGGCTCCCTCGCCTCCTCACATAATGTTTATAGCTTTTCATGCAAATTTTCAGTTGTGATAAAAACAGAGGCCAGATAGAAAACATTTTTATGGAAATTATGAGGACACGCTAATGACACCATAATGATGAGTAAAGAGCAGAGGCCAACTGTAAGGGGCCATACAAATAGTTTACACACCCGTGTATTAATATGCAAACACTTATCTGAGGTGCACATGTACATTGAGAGGCTGAATCTCAGGACCACTACAAGGTATTTCTGTCCCATATGTGCTACATCCACATATAGATCCCCGTCACATAAGTGTTATGTCCCTGTGTAAATATCACCATCACATATGTGCTATATCTGTGTAGATATCACTGTCACATACGTGTTATATCCATGTATAAATGTCTGTCCCATATGTGCTATATCCATGTATAGATATCACCGTCACATAAGTGTTATGTCCCTGTGTAAATATCACCATCACATATGTGCTATATCTGTGTAGATATCACTGTCACATACGTGTTATATCCATGTATAAATGTCTGTCCCATATGTGCTATATCCATGTATAGATATCACCGTCACATAAGTGTTATGTCCCTGTGTAAATATCACCATCACATATGTGCTATATCTGTGTAGATATCACTGTCACATACGTGTTATATCCATGTATAAATGTCTGTCCCATATGTGCTATATCCATGTATAGATATCACCCTCAAATAAGTGTTATGTCCCTGTGTAAATATCACCATCACATATTTGCTATATCTGTGTAGATATCACTGTCACATACGTGTTATATCCATGTATAAATGTCTGTCCCATATGTGCTATATCCATGTATAGATATCACCGTCAAATAAGTGTTATATCCATGTGTAAATATCACCATCACATATGTGCTATATCTGTGTAGATGTCACTGTCACATACGTGTTATATCCATGTATAAATGTCTGTCCCATATGTGCTATATCCATGTATAGATATCACCCTCAAATAAGTGTTATGTCCCTGTGTAAATATCACCATCACATATTTGCTATATCTGTGTAGATATCACTGTCACATACGTGTTATATCCATGTATAAATGTCTGTCCCATATGTGCTATATCCATGTATAGATATCACCGTCACATAAGTGTTATATCCATGTGTAAATATCACCATCACATATGTGCTATATCTGTGTAGATATCACTGTCACATACGTGTTATATCCATGTATAAATGTCTGTCCCATATGTGCTATATCCATGTATAGATATCACCCTCAAATAAGTGTTATGTCCCTGTGTAAATATCACCATCACATATGTGTTATATCTGTGTAGATGTCACTGTCACATACGTGTTATATCCATGTATAAATGTCTGTCCCATATGTGCTATATCCATGTATAGATATCACCCTCAAATAAGTGTTATATCCATGTGTAAATATCACCATCACATATGTGTTATATCTGTGTAGATGTCACTGTCACATACGTGTTATATCCATGTATAAATGTCTGTCCCATATGTGCTATATCCATGTATAAATGTCTGTCCCATATGTGCTATATCCATGTATAGATATCACCCTCAAATAAGTGTTATGTCCCTGTGTAAATATCACCATCACATATGTGCTATATCTGTGTAGATATCACTGTCACATACGTGTTATATCCATGTATACAGTTAGGTCCAGAAATATTTGGACAGTGACACAAGTTTTGTTATTTTAGCTGTTTACAAACACATGCTCAGAAATACAATTATATATATAATATGGGCTGAAAGTGCACACTCCCAGCTGCAATATGAGAGTTTTCACATCCAAATCGGAGAAAGGGTTTAGGAATCATAGCTCTGTAATGCATAGCCTCCTCTTTTTCAAGGGACCAAAAGTAATTGGACAAGGGACTCTAAGGGCTGCAATTAACTCTGAAGGCGTCTCCCTCGTTAACCTGTAATCAATGAAGTAGTTAAAAGGTCTGGGGTTGATTACAGGTGTGTGGTTTTGCATTTGGAAGCTGTTGCTGTGACCAGACAACATGCGGTCTAAGGAACTCTCAATTGAGGTGAAGCAGAACATCCTGAGGCTGAAAAAAAAGAAAAAATCCATCAGAGAGATAGCAGACATGCTTGGAGTAGCAAAATCAACAGTCGGGTACATTCTGAGAAAAAAGGAATTGACTGGTGAGCTTGGGAACTCAAAAAGGCCTGGGCGTCCACGGATGACAACAGTGGTGGATGATCGCCGCATACTTTCTTTGGTGAAGAAGAACCCGTTCACAACATCAACTGAAGTCCAGAACACTCTCAGTGAAGTAGGTGTATCTGTCTCTAAGTCACCAGTAAAGAGAAGACTCCATGAAAGTAAATACAAAGGGTTCACATCTAGATGCAAACCATTCATCAATTCCAAAAATAGACAGGCCAGAGTTAAATTTGCTGAAAAACACCTCATGAAGCCAGCTCAGTTCTGGAAAAGTATTCTATGGACAGATGAGACAAAGATCAACCTGTACCAGAATGATGGGAAGAAAAAAGTTTGGAGAAGAAAGGGAACGGCACATGATCCAAGGCACACCACATCCTCTGTAAAACATGGTGGAGGCAACGTGATGGCATGGGCATGCATGGCTTTCAATGGCACTGGGTCACTTGTGTTTATTGATGACATAACAGCAGACAAGAGTAGCCGGATGAATTCTGAAGTGTACCGGGATATACTTTCAGCCCAGATTCAGCCAAATGCCGCAAAGTTGATCGGACGGCGCTTCATAGTACAGATGGACAATGACCCCAAGCATACAGCCAAAGCTACCCAGGAGTTCATGAGTGCAAAAAAGTGGAACATTCTGCAATGGCCAAGTCAATCACCAGATCTTAACCCAATTGAGCATGCATTTCACTTGCTCAAATCCAGACTTAAGACGGAAAGACCCACAAACAAGCAAGACCTGAAGGCTGCGGCTGTAAAGGCCTGGCAAAGCATTAAGAAGGAGGGAACCCAGCGTTTGGTGATGTCCATGGGTTCCAGACTTAAGGCAGTGATTGCCTCCAAAGGATTCGCAACAAAATATTGAAAATAAAAATATTTTGTTTGGGTTTGGTTTATTTGTCCAATTACTTTTGACCTCCTAAAATGTGGAGTGTTTGTAAAGAAATGTGACAATTCCT
The DNA here is from genome assembly GCF_048569485.1 of Anomaloglossus baeobatrachus. Lineage (NCBI taxonomy): Eukaryota > Metazoa > Chordata > Amphibia > Anura > Aromobatidae > Anomaloglossus > Anomaloglossus baeobatrachus. The sequence continues at coordinate 976,395,472 of NC_134353.1, forward strand.
ACAATTTCTATCAGATATTTTTGTTCAAACCTTCAAATTAAACGTTACAATCTACACTTGAATTCTGTTGTAGAGGTTTCATTTCAAATCCAATGTGGTGGCATGCAGAGCCCAACTCGCCAAAACTGTGTCACTGGCCAAAGATTTCTGGACCTAACTGTAAATGTCTGTCCCATATGTGCTATATCCATGTATAGATATCACCCTCAAATAAGTGTTATATCCATGTGTAAATATCACCATCACATATGTGTTATATCTGTGTAGATGTCACTGTCACATACGTGTTATATCCATGTATAAATGTCTGTCCCATATGTGCTATATCCATGTGTAAATATCACCTCACAAATGTGTTATATCTCTGTAGATATCACTGTCACATACGTGTTACATCTGAGTGTAAATATCACTGTCACATACGTGTTACATCTGAGTGTAAATATCACTGTCACATACGTGTTATATCCCTGTATAGATATCACCGTTCCATGCGTTATATCCGTGTGCAAATATCACTATCATACGTTTTATACCCCTGTGTAGATATCACCGTCACATACGTGTCATACCCCTGTGTATATATATCACCGTCACATATAGTACGTGTCACACCCCTGTGTAGATATCACCGTCACATACGTGTCATACCCCTGTGTATATATATATCACCGTCACATATAGTACGTGTCACACCCCTGTGTAGATATCACCGTCACATACGTGTCATACCCCTGTGTATATATATCACCGTCACATATAGTACGTGTCATACCCCTGTGTAGATATCACCGTCACATACGTGTCATACCCCTGTGTATATATATCACCGTCACATATAGTACGTGTCATACCCCTGTGTAGATATCACCGTCACATACGTGTCATACCCCTGTGTAGAAAGCCGTCCCATACGTGTAATACCCCTGTGTAGATATCTCCGCCACATACGTGTCATACCCCTGTGTAGATATCACCGCCACATACGTGTCATACCGCTGTGTAGATATCACCTCCACATATAGTACGTGTCATACCCCTTTGTAGATATCACCGTCACATACGTGTCATACCCCTGTGTATATATATCACCGTCACATATAGTACATGTCATACCCCTGTGTAGCTTTCATCGCCACATACGTGTAATACCCCTGTGTAGTTATCACCGCCACATACGTGTCATACCCTTGTGTAGAAAGCTGTCCCATACGTGTTATACCCCTGTGTAGATATCACCGCCACATACGTGTCATACCCCTGTGTAGATATCACCACCACATACGTGTAATACCCCTGTGTAGATATCACCGCCACATACGTGTAATACCCCTGTGTAGATATCACCGTCACATACGTGTAATACCTCTGTGTAGATATCACCGCCACATACGTGTCATACCCCTGTGTAGATATCACCGCCACATACGTGTCATACCCCTGTGTAGATATCACCGCCACATATAGCACGTGTCATACCCCTGTGTAGATATCACCGTCACATACGTGTCATACCCCTGTGTAGATATCACCGTCACATACGTGTCATACCCCTGTGTAGATATCACCGTCACATACGTGTCATACCGCTGTGTAGATATCACCGCCACATATAGCACGTGTCATACCCCTGTGTAGATATCACCGTCACATACGTGTCATACCCCTGTGTAGATATCACCGCCACATATAGCACGTGTCATACCCCTGTGTAGATATCACCGTCACATACGTGTCATACCCCTGTGTAGATATCACCTCCGAGTATTGGTTATATCCTTTTGTAGATACTGTCACATATGTGTTATTCTGGGGTATTCATAGAAATCATGGGGCCACATAGCAGAAATTCAATTCTCCCCCTTCAAGAAATAAATAAATCACTAATATTGTGCAGGGTGACAGAGGCGCAGATCCACCACGCTGCAGCTTGTAGAAATGGTCCATGTGGCTCCCTCGCCTCCTCACATAATGTTTATAGCTTTTCATGCAAATTTTCAGTTGTGATAAAAACACAAGAGACCAGATAGAAAACATAGTTATGGAAATTATGAGGACACGCTAATGACACCATAATGATGAGTAAAGAGCAGAGGACAACTGCATGAGGGGCCATACAAATAGTTTACACACCCGTGTATTAATATGCAAACACTTATCTGAGGTGCACGTGTACATTGCAAGGCTGAATCTCAGGACCACTACAAGGTATTTCTCTCCAATATGTGCTATATCCGCATATAGATATCACCGTCAATTAAGTGTTATATCCATGTGTAAATATCACCATCAAATGTGTTTTATCTATGTAGATATCACCATCCAATATGTGTTATATCTGTGATGCTAGTCACTACTTATGGGTAGTCTGGATGGAAGAATAGTCAGGAAAGCTGGGGTCTGGTAATGGGAGGACACATATGAGCACAAGGAGAAAACAAAGGCATAATCAGGTCACAATCCGAGGGTCAGAAATCCAGGAGAGTACGTAATAAGTTCAGGGAGAAATCAGAGATGTGGCCAGGTAACGGTCTGAGGTCAAACAAGCAGGAGGTCACGACAAAAACAGGGAGCATGCAGAGAGGAGTCAAATAATGGTCTGGGGTCAGGAAGCAAAGATCAGAACACTAGCAGAGATGTGGTCAGGTAATGGTCCAAGGTCAAACAGGTAGGAGGTCACGACAGAAACAGGGAGCGGGCAGAGAGGAGTCAAATAATGGTCCGGAGTCAGAGAATAAAGATCAGAACACTAGCAGAGATGTGGTTAGGTAACGGTCCGAGGTCAAACAAGCAGGAGGTCACGACAAAAACAGGGAGCGTGCAGAGAGGAGTCAAATAATGGTCTGGGGTCAGGAAGCAAAGATCAGAACACTAGCAGAGATGTGGTCAGGTAATGGTCCAAGGTCAAACAGGTAGGAGGTCACGACAGAAACGGGGAGCGGGCAGAGAGGAGTCAAATAATGGTCCGGAGTCAGAGAATAAAGATCAGAACACTAGCAGAGATGTGGTCAGGTAACGGTCCGAGGTCAAACAAGCAGGAGGTCACGACAAAAACAGGGAGCGTGCAGAGAGGAGTCAAATAATGGTCTGGGGTCAGGAAGCAAAGATCAGAACACTAGCAGAGATGTGGTCAGGTAATGGTCCAAGGTCAAACAGGTAGGAGGTCACGACAGAAACAGGGAGCGGGCAGAGAGGAGTCAAATAATGGTCCGGAGTCAGAGAATAAAGATCAGAACACTAGCAGAGATGTGGTCAGGTAACGGTCCGAGGTCAAACAAGCAGGAGGTCACGACAAAAACAGGGAGCGTGCAGAGAGGAGTCAAATAATGGTCTGGGGTCAGGAAGCAAAGATCAGAACACTAGCAGAGATGTGGTCAGGTAATGGTCCAAGGTCAAACAGGTAGGAGGTCACGACAGAAACGGGGAGCGGGCAGAGAGGAGTCAAATAATGGTCCGGAGTCAGAGAATAAAGATCAGAACACTAGCAGAGATGTGGTCAGGTAACGGTCCGAGGTCAAACAAGCAGGAGGTCACGACAAAAACAGGGAGCGTGCAGAGAGGAGTCAAATAATGGTCTGGGGTCAGGAAGCAAAGATCAGAACACTAGCAGAGATGTGGTCAGGTAATGGTCCAAGGTCAAACAGGTAGGAGGTCACGACAGAAACAGGGAGCGGGCAGAGAGGAGTCAAATAATGGTCCGGAGTCAGAGAATAAAGATCAGAACACTAGCAGAGATGTGGTCAGGTAACGGTCCGAGGTCAAACAAGCAAGGGATCACGACAGAAACAGGGAGTGTGCAGAGAGGAGTCAAATAATGGTCCAGGATCAGACAACAAAGATCAGAACACTACCAGACATGTGGTCAAGTAACAGTCCGAGGTCAAACAAGCAGGAGGTCACGACAGAAACAGGGAACATGCAGAGAGGAGTCAAATAATGGTTCGGGATCAGAGAACAAAGATCAGAACACTAAGGAGATGTGGTCAGGTAATGGTCTGAGGTCAAACAGGCAGGAGGTCATGACAGAAACAGGGAACGTGCAGAGAGGAATCAAATAATGATCCGGGGTCAGAGAACAAAGATCAGAACACTAGTAGAGATGTGGTCAGGTAATGGTCCGAGATCAAACAGGCAGGAGGTCACGGAAAAAACAGGGAGCGTGCAGAGAGGAGTCAAATAATGGTCTGGGGTCAGAAAACAAAGATCAGAACACTAGCAGACATGTGGTCAGGTAATTGTCATACTCTTGTGTAGCTATCACTATCACATACGTGTCATTACCCACAAAGTATAATGGCAACAAAAGTGCACCCAAACACGGTAAGATCCCCCACACTGAATTCCTCCACTGAATCCTCTGTGACGCCCTGGGCAAGCCAGGGGTCACAGGTCATCACACCACCACACCCTACACCCCAGTTAGGAACACCAAAGCTAACCCAAAATCCTTGTTGCCTTCGTCCAGGGGCTGATGTTCACACCAGGGGGTGGGCCAGGCGGTTGGCTCTGCCCACCGAGGAGTTCACAGCCCTGGAGGCGGGAGAAACCAGGCAGATCAGTTAGGGAAGTGAAGGAGTAAACATGAGTTGAGTTAAGGAAGTGAAAGTAGAAGGAAGTGAAGTGGTAGAGGAGCAAAGGAGAAAACTGGAGAAAAGGAGTAAAAGTGAGAGTAGAAGAGCCTGAAGTTGGTCCAGCTGTGTGCAGGACAGAGTCAGCAAGGTCAGCAACGGCGGTGATTGTCCGGAGGGGTGACCGTTTGGAAGTTCCTGGAAGGACCGCGGACGGGTGGTGGCCCGGCGGTCTGGAGCAGTGTACAAACGACAGTCAGCACCAGGGCAGGGGCCTCTCGGACCCCGGCAAGGCTAGGAGTCGCCATAATTTGCCAAATCCGTCAGTGAAGGGGACGTCGATCCCCCCAACAACCAAGTCCCGATTGAAGGCAACAGCCCAACCATTACAGTAGAGACACCGCCACCGCCAGGGCACCAGTTTTTAAGGGCCAGCGCCTGCGGGCAAAGAGTAGAGCTCCTCCGGTCCATCTTGAAGCTGGGGAGCGGGTTACCGGTGGGAACCCATCGAAACCATCAACAACATAGGTGCAGGACAAAGGGACATCACCGTGGGTGATGTGATGGATGATGTGATGGGTGATGTGATCGGTGATGTGATGGGTGATGTGATGGATGATGTGATCGGTGATGTGATGAATGATATGATGTGATGGGTGATATGATGTGATGGGTGATGTGATCGGTGATGTGATGGGTGATGTGATGGGTGATGTGATGGGTGATGTGATCGGTGATGCGATGGGTGATGTGATCGGTGATGCGATGGGTGATATGATGTGATGGGTGATGTGATGGGTGATGTGATGGGTGATGTGATCGGTGATGTGATGGGTGATATGATGTGATGGGTGATGTGATGGGTGATGTGATGGGTGATGTGATCGGTGATGTGATGGGTGATGTGATGGATGATGTGATGGGTGATATGATGTGATGGGTGATGTGATGGATGATGTGATCGGTGATGTGATGAATGATATGATGTGATGGGTGATATGATGTGATGGGTGATGTGATCGGTGATGTGATGGGTGATGTGATGGGTGATGTGATCGGTGATGCGATGGGTGATATGATGTGATGGGTGATGTGATGGGTGATGTGATGGGTGATGTGATCGGTGATGTGATGGGTGATATGATGTGATGGGTGATGTGATGGGTGATGTGATGGGTGATGTGATCGGTGATGTGATGGGTGATGTGATCGGTGATGTGATGGGTGATATGATGTGATGGGTGATGTGATGGGTGATGTGATCGGTGATGTGATGGGTGATGTGATCGGTGATGTGATGGGTGATATGATGTGATGGGTGATGTGATGGGTGATGTGATGGGTGATGTGATGGGTGATGTGATCGGTGATGTGATGGGTGATGTGATCGGTGATGTGATGGGTGATATGATGTGATGGGTGATGTGATGGATGATGTGATCGGTGATGTGATGGGTGATGTGATCGGTGATGTGATGGGTGATATGATGTGATGGGTGATGTGATGGGTGATGTGATGGGTGATGTGATCGGTGATGTGATGGGTGATGTGATCGGTGATGTGATGGGTGATATGATGTGATGGGTGATGTGATGGGTGATGTGATCGGTGATGTGATGGGTGATGTGATCGGTGATGTGATGGGTGATATGATGTGATGGGTGATGTGATGGGTGATGTGATGGGTGATGTGATGGGTGATGTGATCGGTGATGTGATGGGTGATGTGATCGGTGATGTGATGGGTGATATGATGTGATGGGTGATGTGATGGGTGATGTGATCGGTGATGTGATGGGTGATGTGATGGGTGATGTGATCGGTGATGTGATCGGTGATGTGATCGGTGATGTGATGGGTGATGTGATGGGTGATGTGATGGATGATGTGATCGGTGATGATCGGTGATAATCGGTGGTGCTCTGCTCGGTCCTGGGCTCCGGCATTCTCTCACTATTCGCTTTGGATACCTTGTATTGCTCTGATCTCAGTTTGTACTGTCAGCCAATCAGGAGAGGTCTCACCTCCTGTGACGTCACGGGGCTGCAGAGGAGGGCGGGGCTCCGCGGCTCCCGGTAGAACAATGAGGCCGCCGGGAGGAGGATGCTGCGATCCCGGGGCCGCGCTGCTGCCGCTCATCACCGCCGCCTGTCTGGCCGCTGCAGGTCACCCATTACTATTACTGCATGTGTTTATATATATACAATGGGGAGGAGCCAAGCATTATTATAGGCGAAATGTTTATTATAGGGCATGCAATATCCCCCTGTAACATCACCACTATGGGGGTCTGCTGGGGGTCTTCCCTGTATAATATAGGGGGGTGTAATATCCCTGTATAACATCACACAGGACTACTACCCTCATCATCACCACTATGGGGGTCTGCTGGGGGTCTTCTCTGTATAATATAGGGGGGTGTAATATCCCCTGTATAACATCACACAGGACTACTACCTCCATCATCACCACTATGGGGGTCTGCTGGGGGTCTTCCCTGTATAATATAGGGGGGTGTAATATCCCCTGTATAACATCACACAGGACTACTACCCCCATCATCACCACTATGGGGGTCTGCTGGGGGTCTTCCCTGTATAATATAGGGGGTGTAATATCCCCTGTATAACATCACACAGGACTACTACCCTCATCATCACCACTATGGGGGTCTGCTGGGGGTCTTCCCTGTATAATATAGGGGGGTGTAATATCCCCTGTATAACATCACACAGGACTACTACCCCCATCATCACCACTATGGGGGTCTGCTGGGGGTCTTCCCTGTATAATATAGGGGGTGTAATATCCCCTGTATAACATCACACAGGACTACTACCCTCATCATCACCACTATGGGGGTCTGCTGGGGGTCTTCCCTGTATAATATAGGGGGGTGTAATATCCCTGTATAACATCACACAGGACTACTACCTCCATCATCACCACTATGGGGGTCTGCTGGGGGTCTTCCCTGTATAATATAGGGGGGTGTAATATCCCCTGTATAACATCACACAGGACTACTACCTCCATCATCACCACTATGGGGGTCTGCTGGGGGTCTTCCCTGTATAATATAGGGGGGTGTAATATCCTCTGTATAACATCACACAGGACTACTACCCTCATCATCACCACTATGGGGGTCTGCTGGGGGTCTTCCCTGTATAATATAGGGGGGTGTAATATCCCCTGTATAACATCACACAGGACTACTACCCTCATCATCACCACTATGGGGGTCTGCTGGGGGTCTTCCCTGTATAATATAGGGGGGTGTAATATTCCCTGTATAACATCACACAGGACTACTACCCTCATCATCACCACTATGGGGGTCTGCTGGGGGTCTTCCATGTATAATATAGGGGGGTGTAATATCCCCTGTATAACATCACACAGGACTACTACCTCCATCATCACCACTATGGGGGTCTGCTGGGGGTCTTCCCTGTATAATATAGGGGGGTGTAATATTCCCTGTATAACATCACACAGGACTACTACCTCCATCATCACCACTATGGGGGTCTGCTGGGGGTCTTCCCTGTATAATATAGGGGGGTGTAATATCCCTGTATAACATCACACAGGACTACTACCTCCATCATCACCACTATGGGGGTCTGCTGGGGGTCTTCCCTGTATAATATAGGGGGGTGTAATATCCTCTGTATAACATCACACAGGACTACTACCTCCATCATCACCACTATGGGGGTCTGCTGGGGGTCTTCCATGTATAATATAGGGGGGTGTAATATCCCTGTATAACATCACACAGGACTACTACCTCCATCATCACCACTATGGGGGTCTGCTGGGGGTCTTCCCTGTATAATATAGGGGGGTGTAATATCCCCTGTATAACATCACTCAGGACTACTACCTCCATCATCACCACTATGGGGGTCTGCTGGGGGTCTTCCATGTATAATATAGGGGGGTGTAATATCCCTGTATAACATCACACAGGACTACTACCTCCATCATCACCACTATGGGGGTCTGCTGGGGGTCTTCCCTGTATAATATAGGGGGGTGTAATATCCCCTGTATAACATCACTCAGGACTACTACCTCCATCATCACCACTATGGGGGTCTGCTGGGGGTCTTCCATGTATAATATAGGGGGGTGTAATATCCCTGTATAACATCACACAGGACTACTACCTCCATCATCACCACTATGGGGGTCTGCTGGGGGTCTTCCATGTATAATATAGGGGGGTGTAATATCCCCTGTATAACATCACACAGGACTACTACCTCCATCATCACCACTATGGGGGTCTGCTGGGGGTCTTCCCTGTATAATATAGGGGGGTGTAATATTCCCTGTATAACATCACACAGGACTACTACCTCCATCATCACCACTATGGGGGTCTGCTGGGGGTCTTCCCTGTATAATATAGGGGGGTGTAATATCCTCTGTATAACATCACACAGGACTACTACCTCCATCATCACCACTATGGGGGTCTGCTGGGGGTCTTCCATGTATAATATAGGGGGGTGTAATATCCCTGTATAACATCACACAGGACTACTACCTCCATCATCACCACTATGGGGGTCTGCTGGGGGTCTTCCATGTATAATATAGGGGGGTGTAATATCCTCTGTATAACATCACTCAGGACTACTACCCTCATCATCACCACTATGGGGGTCTGCTGGGGGACTTCTCTGTATAATATAGGGGGGTGTAATATCCCCTGTATAACATCACTCAGGACTACTACCCCCATCATCACCACTATGGGGGTCTGCTGGGGGTCTTCCCTGTATAATATAGGGGGGTGTAATATCCCCTGTATAACATCACACAGGACTACTACCCTCATCATCACCACTATGGGGGTCTGCTGGGGGTCTTCTCTGTATAATATAGGGGGTGTAATATCCTCTGTATAACATCACACAGGACTACTACCTCCATCATCACCACTATGGGGGTCTGCTGGGGGTCTTCCATGTATAATATAGGGGGGTGTAATATCCTCTGTATAACATCACACAGGACTACTACCCTCATCATCACCACTATGGGGGTCTGCTGGGGGTCTTCCATGTATAATATAGGGGGGTGTAATATCCCCTGTATAACATCACACAGGACTACTACCCTCATCATCACCACTATGGGGGTCTGCTGGGGGTCTTCCCTGTATAATATAGGGGGGTGTAATATCCTCTGTATAACATCACACAGGACTACTACCTCCATCATCACCACTATGGGGGTCTGCTGGGGGTCTTCCATGTATAATATAGGGGGGTGTAATATCCCTGTATAACATCACACAGGACTACTACCTCCATCATCACCACTATGGGGGTCTGCTGGGGGTCTTCCATGTATAATATAGGGGGGTGTAATATCCTCTGTATAACATCACTCAGGACTACTACCCTCATCATCACCACTATGGGGGTCTGCTGGGGGTCTTCCATGTATAATATAGGGGGGTGTAATATCCTCTGTATAACATCACACAGGACTACTACCCTCATCATCACCACTATGGGGGTCTGCTGGGGGTCTTCCCTGTATAATATAGGGGGGTGTAATATCCCCTGTATAACATCACACACATCACACAGGACTACTACCCTCATCATCACCACTATGGGGGTCTGCTGGGGGTCTTCCATGTATAATATAGGGGGTGTAATATCCCCTGTATAACATCACTCAGGACTACTACCTCCATCATCACCACTATGGGGGTCTGCTGGGGGTCTTCCCTGTATAATATAGGGGGTGTAATATCCCCTGTATAACATCACACAGGACTACTACCCTCATCATCACCACTATGGGGGTCTGCTGGGGGTCTTCCATGTATAATATAGGGGGGTGTAATATCCTCTGTATAACATCACTCAGGACTACTACCTCCATCATCACCACTATGGGGGTCTGCTGGGGGTCTTCCCTGTATAATATAGGGGGGTGTAATATCCCCTGTATAACATCACACAGGACTACTACCTCCATCATCACCACTATGGGGGTCTGCTGGGGGTCTTCCCTGTATAATATAGGGGGGTGTAATATCCCCTGTATAACATCACACAGGACTACTACCTCCATCATCACCACTATGGGGGTCTGCTGGGGGTCTTCCCTGTATAATATAGGGGGGTGTAATATCCCCTGTATAACATCACTCAGGACTACTACCTCCATCATCACCACTATGGGGGTCTGCTGGGGGTCTTCCATGTATAATATAGGGGGGTGTAATATCCTCTGTATAACATCACACAGGACTACTACCCTCATCATCACCACTATGGGGGTCTGCTGGGGGTCTTCCCTGTATAATATAGGGGGGTGTAATATCCCCTGTATAACATCACTCAGGACTACTACCTCCATCATCACCACTATGGGGGTCTGCTGGGGGTCTTCTCTGTATAATATAGGGGGGTGTAATATCCCCTGTATAACATCACACAGGACTACTACCCTCATCATCACCACTATGGGGGTCTGCTGGGGGTCTTCCCTGTATAATATAGGGGGGTGTAATATCCCCTGTATAACATCACACAGGACTACTACCTCCATCATCACCACTATGGGGGTCTGCTGGGGGTCTTCCATGTATAATATAGGGGGGTGTAATATCCCCTGTATAACATCACAGAGGACTACTACCTCCATCATCACCACTATGGGGGTCTGCTGGGGGTCTTCCATGTATAATATAGGGGGGTGTAATATCCTCTGTATAACATCACACAGGACTACTACCCTCATCATCACCACTATGGGGGTCTGCTGGGGGTCTTCCCTGTATAATATAGGGGGGTGTAATATCCCCTGTATAACATCACTCAGGACTACTACCTCCATCATCACCACTATGGGGGTCTGCTGGGGGTCTTCTCTGTATAATATAGGGGGGTGTAATATCCCTGTATAACATCACACAGGACTACTACCTCCATCATCACCACTATGGGGGTCTGCTGGGGGTCTTCTCTGTATAATATAGGGGGTGTAATATCCTCTGTATAACATCACACAGGACTACTACCTCCATCATCACCACTATGGGGGTCTGCTGGGGGTCTTCCATGTATAATATAGGGGGGTGTAATATCCTCTGTATAACATCACACAGGACTACTACCCTCATCATCACCACTATGGGGGTCTGCTGGGGGTCTTCCCTGTATAATATAGGGGGGTGTAATATCCCCTGTATAACATCACACACATCACACAGGACTACTACCCTCATCATCACCACTATGGGGGTCTGCTGGGGGTCTTCCATGTATAATATAGGGGGTGTAATATCCCCTGTATAACATCACTCAGGACTACTACCTCCATCATCACCACTATGGGGGTCTGCTGGGGGTCTTCCCTGTATAATATAGGGGGTGTAATATCCCCTGTATAACATCACACAGGACTACTACCCTCATCATCACCACTATGGGGGTCTGCTGGGGGTCTTCCATGTATAATATAGGGGGGTGTAATATCCTCTGTATAACATCACTCAGGACTACTACCTCCATCATCACCACTATGGGGGTCTGCTGGGGGTCTTCTCTGTATAATATAGGGGGTGTAATATCCTCTGTATAACATCACACAGGACTACTACCTCCATCATCACCACTATGGGGGTCTGCTGGGGGTCTTCCCTGTATAATATAGGGGGGTGTAATATCCCCTGTATAACATCACACAGGACTACTACCTCCATCATCACCACTATGGGGGTCTGCTGGGGGTCTTCCCTGTATAATATAGGGGGGTGTAATATCCCCTGTATAACATCACACAGGACTACTACCTCCATCATCACCACTATGGGGGTCTGCTGGGGGTCTTCCCTGTATAATATAGGGGGGGTGTAATATCCCCTGTATAACATCACTCAGGACTACTACCTCCATCATCACCACTATGGGGGTCTGCTGGGGGTCTTCCCTGTATAATATAGGGGGGTGTAATATCCCCTGTATAACATCACTCAGGACTACTACCCTCATCATCACCACTATGGGGGTCTGCTGGGGGTCTTCCCTGTATAATATAGGGGGTGTAATATCCCCTGTATAACATCACACAGGACTACTACCTCCATCATCACCACTATGGGGGTCTGCTGGGGGTCTTCCCTGTATAATATAGGGGGGTGTAATATCCCTGTATAACATCACTCAGGACTACTACCCTCATCATCACCACTATGGGGGTCTGCTGGGGGTCTTCCATGTATAATATAGGGGGGTGTAATATCCTCTGTATAACATCACACAGGACTACTACCCTCATCATCACCACTATGGGGGTCTGCTGGGGGTCTTCCCTGTATAATATAGGGGGGTGTAATATCCCCTGTATAACATCACTCAGGACTACTACCTCCATCATCACCACTATGGGGGTCTGCTGGGGGTCTTCTCTGTATAATATAGGGGGGTGTAATATCCCCTGTATAACATCACACAGGACTACTACCCTCATCATCACCACTATGGGGGTCTGCTGGGGGTCTTCCCTGTATAATATAGGGGGGTGTAATATCCCCTGTATAACATCACACAGGACTACTACCTCCATCATCACCACTATGGGGGTCTGCTGGGGGTCTTCCATGTATAATATAGGGGGGTGTAATATCCCCTGTATAACATCACAGAGGACTACTACCTCCATCATCACCACTATGGGGGTCTGCTGGGGGTCTTCCATGTATAATATAGGGGGGTGTAATATCCCCTGTATAACATCACAGAGGACTACTACCTCCATCATCACCACTATGGGGGTCTGCTGGGGGTCTTCCCTGTATAATATAGGGGGGTGTAATATCCCCTGTATAACATCACACAGGACTACTACCTCCATCATCACCACTATGGGGGTCTGCTGGGGGTCTTCCCTGTATAATATAGGGGGGTGTAATATCCCCTGTATAACATCACTCAGGACTACTACCTCCATCATCACCACTATGGGGGTCTGCTGGGGGTCTTCTCTGTATAATATAGGGGGGTGTAATATCCCCTGTATAACATCACACAGGACTACTACCTCCATCATCACCACTATGGGGGTCTGCTGGGGGTCTTCTCTGTATAATATAGGGGGTGTAATATCCCCCTGTATAACATCACTCAGGACTACTACCTCCATCATCACCACTATGGGGGTCTGCTGGGGGTCTTTCATGTATAATATAGGGGGGTGTAATATCCCCTGTATAACATCACACAGGACTACTACCTCCATCATCACCACTATGGGGGTCTGCTGGGGGTCTTCCATGTATAATATAGGGGGGTGTAATATCCTCTGTATAACATCACACAGGACTACTACCCTCATCATCACCACTATGGGGGTCTGCTGGGGGTCTTCCCTGTATAATATAGGGGGTGTAATATCCCTGTATAACATCACACAGGACTACTACCCTCATCATCACCACTATGGGGGTCTGCTGGGGGTCTTCCCTGTATAATATAGGGGGTGTAATATCCTCTGTATAACATCACACAGGACTACTACCTCCATCATCACCACTATGGGGGTCTGCTGGGGGTCTTCCCTGTATAATATAGGGGGGTGTAATATCCTCTGTATAACATCACACAGGACTACTACCCTCATCATCACCACTATGGGGGTCTGCTGGGGGTCTTCCCTGTATAATATAGGGGGTGTAATATCCCTGTATAACATCACACAGGACTACTACCTCCATCATCACCACTATGGGGGTCTGCTGGGGGTCTTCCCTGTATAATATAGAGGGTGTAATATCCCCTGTATAACATCACACAGGACTACTACCCTCATCATCACCACTATGGGGGTCTGCTGGGGGTCTTCCCTGTATAATATAGGGGGGTGTAATATCCCCTGTATAACATCACACAGGACTACTACCTCCATCATCACCACTATGGGGGTCTGCTGGGGGTCTTCGCTGTATAATATAGGGGGGTGTAATATCCCCTGTATAACATCACACAGGACTACTACCTCCATCATCACCACTATGGGGGTCTGCTGGGGGTCTTCGCTGTATAATATAGGGGGTGTAATATCCCCTGTATAACATCACACAGGACTACTACCCTCATCATCACCACTATGGGGGTCTGCTGGGGGTCTTCCCTGTATAATATAGGGGGGTGTAATATCCCCTGTATAACATCACACAGGACTACTACCCTCATCATCACCACTATGGGGGTCTGCTGGGGGTCTTCCCTGTATAATATCGGGGGGTGTAATATCCCCTGTATAACATCACACAGGACTACTACCTCCATCATCACCACTATGGGGGTCTGCTGGGGGTCTTCTCTGTATAATATAGGGGGTGTAATATCCCCTGTATAACATCACACAGGACTACTACCCTCATCATCACCACTATGGGGGTCTGCTGGGGGTCTTCCCTGTATAATATAGGGGGGTGTAATATCCTCTGTATAACATCACACAGGACTACTACCTCCATCATCACCACTATGGGGGTCTGCTGGGGGTCTTCCCTGTATAATATAGGGGGGTGTAATATCCCCTGTATAACATCACACAGGACTACTACCCTCATCATCACCACTATGGGGGTCTGCTGGGGGTCTTCCCTGTATAATATAGGGGGGTGTAATATCCTCTGTATAACATCACACAGGACTACTACCTCCATCATCACCACTATGGGGGTCTGCTGGGGGTCTTCCCTGTATAATATAGGGGGGTGTAATATCCCCTGTATAACATCACACAGGACTACTACCCTCATCATCACCACTATGGGGGTCTGCTGGGGGTCTTCCCTGTATAATATAGGGGGTGTAATATCCCCTGTATAACATCACTCAGGACTACTACCTCCATCATCACCACTATGGGGGTCTGCTGGGGGTCTTCCCTGTATAATATAGGGGGGTGTAATATTCCCTGTATAACATCACACAGGACTACTACCCTCATCATCACCACTATGGGGGTCTGCTGGGGGTCTTCCCTGTATAATATAGGGGGGTGTAATATCCCTGTATAACATCACACAGGACTACTACCCTCATCATCACCACTATGGGGGTCTGCTGGGGGTCTTCCATGTATAATATAGGGGGGTGTAATATCCCTGTATAACATCACACAGGACTACTACCTCCATCATCACCACTATGGGGGTCTGCTGGGGGTCTTCTCTGTATAATATAGGGGGGTGTAATATCCCCTGTATAACATCACACAGGACTACTACCCTCATCATCACCACTATGGGGGTCTGCTGGGGGTCTTCCCTGTATAATATAGGGGGTGTAATATCCCCTGTATAACATCACACAGGACTGCTACCCTCATCATCACCACTATGGGGGTCTGCTGGGGGTCTTCCCTGTATAATATAGGGGGTGTAATATCCCCTGTATAACATCACACAGGACTACTACCCTCATCATCACCACTATGGGGGTCTGCTGGGGGTCTTCTCTGTATAATATAGGGGGGTGTAATATCCCCTGTATAACATCACACAGGACTACTACCTCCATCATCACCACTATGGGGGTCTGCTGGGGGTCTTCTCTGTATAATATAGGGGGTGTAATATCCCCTGTATAACATCACACAGGACTACTACCCTCATCATCACCACTATGGGGGTCTGCTGGGGGTCTTCCCTGTATAATATAGGGGGGTGTAATATTCCCTGTATAACATCACACAGGACTACTACCCTCATCATCACCACTATGGGGGTCTGCTGGGGGTCTTCCCTGTATAATATAGGGGGTGTAATATCCCCTGTATAACATCACACAGGACTACTACCTCCATCATCACCACTATGGGGGTCTGCTGGGGGTCTTCCCTGTATAATATAGGGGGTGTAATATCCTCTGTATAACATCACTCAGGACTACTACCCTCATCATCACCACTATGGGGGTCTGCTGGGGGTCTTCCCTGTATAATATAGGGGGGTGTAATATCCTCTGTATAACATCACACAGGACTACTACCCTCATCATCACCACTATGGGGGTCTGCTGGGGGTCTTCCATGTATAATATAGGGGGGTGTAATATCCCCTGTATAACATCACACAGGACTACTACCCTCATCATCACCACTATGGGGGTCTGCTGGGGGTCTTCCATGTATAATATAGGGGGGTGTAATATCCCCTGTGTAACATCACACAGGACTACTACCTCCATCATCACCACTATGGGGTTCTGCTGGGGGTCTTCCCTGTATAATATAGGGGGGGTATAATACCCCTTGTATAAGATCTCACAGGACTACTACCTCCATCATCACCACTATGGGGGTCTGCTGGGGGTCTTCCCTGTATAATATAGGGGGGGTGTAATACCCCTTGTATAAGATCTCACAGGACTACTACCTCCATCATCACCACTATGGGGGTCTGCTGGGGGTCTTCCCTGTATAATATAGGGGGGGTGTAATACCCCTTGTATAAGATCTCACAGGACTACTACCTCCATCATCACCACTATGGGGGTCTGCTGGGGGTCTTCCCTGTATAATATAGGGGGGGTGTAATACCCCTTGTATAAGATCTCACAGGACTACTACCTCCATCATCACCACTGTGGGGGTCTGCTGGGGGTCTTCCCTGTATAATATAGGGGGGGTGTAATACCCCTTGTATAAGATCTCACAGGACTACTACCCCATCATCCTTGCTAATAAACCTCTTGTCATGATAATTCAAATTTTTTTGACGACGCCCCATTATCAGAGAGAGATGAACCGTTATCTGACAACCAGTGGTGGTGGTCCTGCGGGTGGTGGTCCTGTGGGTGGTGGTCCTGCATGTGGTGGTCCTGTGGATGGTGGTCCTGCGGGTGGTGCTCCTGCGTGTGGTTGTTCTGCGGGTGGTTGTCCTGCGGGTGGTGGTCCTGCGGGTGGTGGTCCTGCGGGTGGTGGTCCTGCGGGTGATGGTCCTGCATGTGGTGGTCCTGCGGGTGGTGGTCCTGCGGGTGGTGGTCCTGCGGGTGGTAGTCCTGCGGGTGGTGCTCCTGCGGGTGGTGCTCCTGTGTGTGGTGCTCCTGCGGGTATTGGTCCTGCATGTGGTCGTTCTGCGGGTGGTGGTCCTGCGGGTGGTGCTCCTGCATGTTGTGGTCCTGCGTCTGGTGGTCCTGCGTCTTGTGGTCCTGCGTGTGGTGGTCCTGCGTGTGGTGGTCCTGCGGGTGGTGGTGCTGCGTGTGGTGCTCCTGCGTGTGGTGCTCCTGCGTGTGGTGCTCCTGCGTGTGGTGCTCCTGCATGTGGTGCTCCTGCTTGTGGTGGTCCTGCGTGTGGTGCTCCTGCGTGTTGTTGTCCTGCGTATGGTGGTCCTGCGTGTGGTGGTCCTGCATGTGGTGGTGCTGAGTGTGGTGGTCCTTCAGGTGGTGGTCCTGCGTGTGGTTATTCTGTGTGTGGTGGTCCTGCGGGTGGTGGTCCTGCGGGTGGTGGCCCTGCGGGTGGTGGTCCTGCATGTGATGGTCATGCGGGTGGTGGTCCTGCATGTGGTGGTCCTGCATGTGGGGGTCCTTCAGGTGGTGGTCCTGCGTGAGGTTATTCTGCGTGTGGTTGTTCTGCGGGTGGTGGTCCTGCGTGTGGTTATTCTGCGTGTGGTTGTCCTGCGGGTGGTGGTCCTGCGGGTGGTGGTCCTGCATGTGATGGTCCTGCGGGTGGTGGTCCTGCATGTGATGGTCCTGCGGGTGGTGGTCCTGCATGTGGTGGTCCTGTGGGTGATGCTGCTGCATGTGGTGCTGCTGCGTGTGGTGTTGCTGAGCGTGGTGCAGGTGCATGTGGTGGTCCTGCGTGTGGTGTTGCTGCGTGTGGTGCAGGTGCATGTGGTGGTCCTGCGTGTTGTGGTCCTGTGTGTGGTTGTCGTGCGTGTGGTGCTCCTGCGGGTGGTGGTCCTGCGGGTGGTGGTCCTGCATGTGATGGTCCTGCGGGTGGTGGTCCTGCATGTGATGGTCCTGCGGGTGGTGGTCCTGCATGTGGTGGTCCTGTGGGTGATGCTGCTGCATGTGGTGCTGCTGCGTGTGGTGTTGCTGCGTGTGGTGCAGGTGCATGTGGTGGTCCTGCGTGTTGTGGTCCTGTGTGTGGTTGTCTTGCGTGTGGTGCTCCTGCGTGTGGTGGTCCTGCGTGTGGTGGTCCTGCTGGTGGTGGTCCTGCGTGTGGTGGTCCTGCGTGTGGTGGTCCTGCGTGTGGTTATTCTGCGTGTGGTTGTTCTGCGGGTGGTGGTCCTGCATGTGGTGGTCCTGCGGGTGGTGGTCCTGCATGTGATGGTCCTGCGGGTGGTGGTCCTGCATGTGATGGTCCTGCGGGTGGTGGTCCTGCATGTAGTAGTCCTGTGGGTGATGCTGCTGCATGTGGTGCTGCTGCGTGTGGTGTTGCTGCGCATGGTGCAGGTGCGTGTGGTGGTCCTGCGTGTGGTGTTGCTGCGTGTGGTGGTCCTGCGTGTTGTGGTCCTGCGGGTGGTGGTCCTGCATGTGATGGTCCTGCGGGTGGTGGTCCTGCATGTGGTGGTCCTGTGGGTGATGCTGCTGCATGTGGTGCTGCTGCGTGTGGTGTTGCTGCGCATGGTGCAGGTGCGTGTGGTGGTCCTGCGTGTGGTGTTGCTGCGTGTGGTGGTCCTGTGTGTTGTGGTCCTGCGTGTGGTTGTCGTGCGTGTGGTGCTCCTGCGGGTGGTGGTCCTGCGGGTGGTGGTCCTGCATGTGATGGTCCTGCGGGTGGTGGTCCTGCATGTGGTGGTCCTGTGGGTGATGCTGCTGCATGTGGTGCTGCTGCGTGTGGTGTTGCTGAGCGTGGTGCAGGTGCATGTGGTGGTCCTGCGTGTGGTGTTGCTGCGTGTGGTGCAGGTGCATGTGGTGGTCCTGCGTGTTGTGGTCCTGTGTGTGGTTGTCTTGCGTGTGGTGCTCCTGCGTGTGGTGGTCCTGCGTGTGGTGGTCCTGCTGGTGGTGGTCCTGCGTGTGGTGGTCCTGCGTGTGGTTGTCCTGCGTGTGGTTGTCCTGCGGGTGGTGGTCCTGCGTGTGGTTATTCTGCGTGTGGTTGTTCTGCGGGTGGTGGTCCTGCATGTGGTGGTCCTGCGGGTGGTGGTCCTGCATGTGATGGTCCTGCGGGTGGTGGTCCTGCATGTGATGGTCCTGCGGGTGGTGGTCCTGCATGTAGTAGTCCTGTGGGTGATGCTGCTGCATGTGGTGCTGCTGCGTGTGGTGCAGGTGCGTGTGGTGGTCCTGCGTGTGGTGTTGCTGCGTGTTGTGGTCCTGCGTGTTGTGGTCCTGCGTGTGGTTGTCGTGCGTGTGGTGCTCCTGCGTGTGGTGGTCCTGCGTGTGGTTGTCCTGCGTGTGGTTGTCCTGCGGGTGGTGGTCCTGCGGGTGGTGGTCCTGCATGTGATGGTCCTGTGGGTGGTGGTCCTGCGGGTGGTGGTCCTGCATGTGATGGTCCTGCGGGTGGTGGTCCTGCGGGTGGTGGTCCTGCATGTGATGGTCCTGCGGGTGGTGGTCCTGCATGTGGTGGTCCTGCATGTGGTGGTCCTGCATGTGATGGTCCTGCGGGTGGTGGTCCTGCATGTGATGGTCCTGCGGGTGGTGGTCCTGCATGTGGTGGTCCTGCATGTGGTGGTCCTGCATGTGATGGTCCTGCGGGTGGTGGTCCTGCGGGTGGTGGTCCTGCGGGTGGTGGTCCTGCATGTGATGGTCCTGCATGTGGTGGTCCTGCATGTGGTGGTCCTCTGGGTGATGCTGCTGCTTGTGGTTGTCCTGTGTGTGGTGCTCCTGTGTGTGGTGCTCCTGTGTGTGGTGCTCCTGCGTGTGGTGCTCCTGCGTGTGGTGCTCCTGCGTGTGGTGGTCCTGCGTGTTGTTGTCCTGCGTGTTGTTGTCCTGCGTGTGGGAATCCTGCGTGTGGTTGTCCTGCGGGTGGTTGTCATGCGTGTGGTGCTCCTTCGTGTGGTGCTCCTGCGTGTGGTTGTTCTGTGGGTGGTTGTTCTGCGGGTGGTTATCCTGCGGGTGGTTATCCTGCGTGGGGTTGTCCTGCGTGGGGTTGTCCTGCGTGTGGTTGTCCTGCGTGTGGTGGTCCTGCGTGTGGTTGTCCTGCGTGTGGTTGTCCTGCGTGTGGTTGTCCTGCGGGTGGTGGTCCTGCGTGTGGTTGTCCTGCGTGTGGTTGTCCTGCGTGTGGTGGTCCTGCTGGTGGTGGTCCTGCTGGTGGTGGTCCTGCGGGTGGTTGTCCTGCGTGTGGTGGTCCTGCGGGTGATTGTCCTGCGGGTGGTGGTCCTGCGTGTGGTGGTCCTGCTGGTGGTTGTCCTGCGTGTTGTTGTCCTACGTGTGGTTGTCCTGCGTGTGGTTGTCCTGTGGGTGGTGGTCCTGCGTGTAGTGGTCCTGCGGGTGGTGGTCCTGCGTGTGGTGGTCCTGCGTGTGGTTGTCCTGCGGGTGGTGGTCCTACGTGTGGTGGTCCTGCGTGTGGTTGTCCTGCGGGTGGTGGTCCTACGTGTGATGGTCCTGCGGGTGGTTGTACTGCGTGTGGTGGTCTTTCGTGTGATGGTCCTGCGGATGGTGCTCCCGGGCCGGGAGGACTCCCCGACGCTGCTGCACACAGTGCACGCCACTTATTGGTTCCAGTGGAGAAAGGGTTACTGATCCATCATTCTGCAGCTTTCGAGGAGCCGCACAAGACGCCGTCCGGAACGTGATCCCTGCGAGAAGATGCAAAACATCCTCAAGCCCAGGTCAGAAGGAGCCACGGGGTCACAACCCAGACCGTGCACAGCAGTGAGGCGAATGATGGACAGTGCAGGCAGTGAGAAGAAGACCACATCCGAGGACCACTGACGATGATGTGCTGGACGTCAACTAGAAGTGTGCGGGACCACCAGCAACCAGCCAGGAAGTGTGCGGGACCACCAGCAACCAGCCAGGAAGTGTGCGGGACCACCAGCAACCAGCCAGGAAGTGTGCGGGACGACCACCGACCAGCCAGGAAGTGTGCGGGACCACCAGCAACCAGCCAGGAAGTGTGCGGGACGACCACCAACCAGCCAGGAAGTGTGTGGGACGACCACCAACCAGCCAGGAAGTGTGCGGGACGACCACCAACCAGCCAGGAAGTGTGCGGGACCACCAACAAGCCAGGAAGTGTGCGGGACCACCACCAACCAGCCAGGAAGTGTGCGGGACGACCAACAACCAGCCAGGAAGTGTGCGGGACCACCACCAACCAGCCAGGAAGTGTGCGGGACCACCACCAACCAGTCAGGAAGTGTGCGGGACCACCACCAACCAGCCAGGAAGTGTGCGGGACCACCACCAACCAGCCAGGAAGGGTGCGGGACGACCACCAACCACCCAGTAAGTGTGCGGGACGACCAACAACCAGCCAGGAAATGTGCGGGACCACCACCAACCAGCCAGGAAGTGTGCGGGACCACCACCAACCAGCCAGGAAGTGTGCGGGACGACCACCAACCAGCCAGGAAGTGTGCGGGACGACCACCAACCAGCCAGGAAGTGTGCGGGACGACCACCAACCAGCCAGGAAGTGTGCGGGACCACCAACAAGCCAGGAAGTGTGCGGGACCACCACCAACCAGCCAGGAAGTGTGCGGGACGACCAACAACCAGTCAGGAAGTGTGCGGGACCACCACCAACCAGCCAGGAAGTGTGCGGGACCACCACCAACCAGCCAGGAAGTGTGCGGGACCACCAGCAACCAGCCAGGAAGTGTGCGGGACCACCAGCAACCAGCCAGTAAGGGTGCGGGACGACCACCAACCACCCAGTAAGTGTGCGGGACGACCAACAACCAGCCAGGAAATGTGCGGGACCACCACCAACCAGCCAGGAAGTGTGCGGGACCACCACCAACCAGCCAGGAAGTGTGCGGGACCACCACCATCCAGCCAGGAAGTGTGCGGGACCACCACCAACCAGCCAGGAAGTGTGCGGGACGACCACCAACCAGCCAGGAAGTGTGCGGGACGACCAACAACCAGCCAGGAAGTGTGCGGGACCACCACCAACCAGCCAGGAAGTGTGCGGGACCACCACCAACCAGCCAGGAAGTGTGCGGGACCACCACCAACCAGCCAGGAAGTGTGTGGGACCACCACCAACCAGCCAGGAAGTGTGCCCAGTGACCTTCATGACAACCAACCAGAAAGTGTGCTGACTATGACTGGACGCGTGACAGAGCAGGTAGGGACAACAGGCCAGGACGGGCAAGAAACACTACGTGGCCGATGATCCCCAGTCTGTAGTCCAAGTAGTGTCACCAGGTCTGACCGCAGCAGCAGATGTTCACCCTTCCAAGACACCGCAACACCCAGCAACCCAGAAACATGTGTCTTCTCCTTTTCTACCTTATTGGCATCAGCCGCTCCGGTTGGGCAGAGATACGCACCCCAGCCCCATCAGGTACATTACAGAAGTCCACTGAAGCCTCTGCAGGGTCTTGTGTCCAGGAGACCCCTGCCAAGAGAGACAAAGGTAGGGAATGAGAATGGAGGCCTGATTACATTACGGTCCATGGAGGCTGACAGCGTTTTTGTCCGTAAAAAATGCACCAAAATCGCACCGCGCAAAAACGCATATAAAAACGCACAGTGCAAAAATGCATCAAAAACGCGCCTCGTAAAACGCACCGCGCAAAAACGCATCAAACAACGCACCGCACAAAAAAAACGCACCGCGCAAAAACGCATTAAAAACGCACCGCTCAAAAACATAAAAAACGCACCGCATAAAATGCATCAAAAATGCACCGCGCAAAACGCATCAAAAACGCACCTCTCAAAAACACATAAAAATCGCACCGCGCAAAAACGCATCAAAAACGCACCGCGCAAAAACTCATCAAAAACGCACCGCGCAAAACGCATCAAAAACGCACCTCTCAAAAACACATAAAAAACGCATCAAAAACGCACCGCGTAAAACGCATAAAAACGCACCGCGCAAAAACGCATCAAACAACGCACCGCGCAAAAGCGCATAAAAATGCACCAATTATGCAGTAAAGGATGCCCTGTGTGAACTTGGCCTGGCTCCATGCACACGTTGCAGTTTTGGATGCTTTTTAGTGCATTTTCGACCTTCTAGTCCTTCCCCAGCAGAGTCTGAGATTTTGCTGTGCACACGTTGCAGTTTTGGATGCTTTTTGGTGCATTTTGGACCTTCTAGTCCTTCCCCAGCAGAGTCTGTGAGATTTCAGATTTGCTGTGCACATGTTGCAGTTTTGGATGCTTTTTAGTGCATTTTGGACCTTCTAGTCCTTCCCCAGCAGAGTCTGTGAGATTTTGCTGTGCGCACGTTGCAGTTTTGGATGCTGTTTAGTGCATTTTGGACCTTCTAGTCCTTCCCCAGCAGAGTCTGTGAGATTTTGCTGTGCGCACGTTGCAGTTTTGGATGCTGTTTAGTGCATTTTGGACCTTCTAGTCCTTCCCCAGCAGAGTCTGTGAGATTTTGCTGTGCGCACGTTGCAGTTTTGGATGCTTTTTTGGTGCATTTTGGACCTTCTAGTCCTTCCCCAGCAGAGTCTGTGAGATTTCAGATTTGCTGTGCACACGTTACAGTTTTGGATGCTTTTTGGTGTATTTTGGGACCTTCTAGTCCTTCCCCAGCAGAGTCTGTGAGATTTTGCTGTGGGCACGTTGCAGTTTTGGATGCTTTTTTGGTGCATTTTGGGACCTTCTAGTCCTTCCCCAGCAGAGTCTGTGAGATTTTGCTGTGCGCACGTTGCAGTTTTGGATGCTGTTTGGTGCATTTTGGACCTTCTAGTCCTTCCCCAGCAGAGTCTGTGAGATTTCAGATTTGCTGTGCACACGTTGCAGTTTTGGATGCTTTTTTGGTGCATTTTGGGACCTTCTAGTCCTTCCCCAGCAGAGTCTGTGAGATTTTGCTGTGCGCACGTTGCAGTTTTGGTTGCTGTTTGGTGGATTTTGGACCTTCTAGTCCTTCCCCAGCAGAGTCTGTGAGATTTTGCTGTGCGCACGTTGCAGTTTTGGATGCTGTTTGGTGCATTTTGGACCTTCTAGTCCTTCCCCAGCAGAGTCTGTGAGATTTTGCTGTGCGCACATTGCAGTTTTGGATGCTGTTTGGTGCATTTTGGACCTTCTAGTCCTTCCCCAGCAGAGTCTGTGAGATTTTGCTGTGCGCACGTTGCAGTTTTGGATGCTGTTTGGTGCATTTTGGACCTTCTAGTCCTTCCCCAGTAGAGTCTGTGAGATTTCAGATTTGCTGTGCACACGTTGCAGTTTTGGATGCTTTTTTGGTGCATTTTGGACCTTCTAGTCCTTCCCCAGCAGAGTCTGTGAGATTTCAGATTTGCTGTGCACACGTTGCAGTTTTGGTTGCTTTTTTGGTGCATTTTGGACCTTCTAGTCCTTCCCCAGCAGAGTCTGTGAGGTTTTGCTGTGCACACGTTGCAGTTTTGGATGCTTTTTTGGTGCATTTTGGGACCTTCTAGTCCTTCCCCAGCAGAGTCTGTGAGATTTTGCTCTGCGCACGTTGCAGTTTTGGATGCTGTTTGGTGCATTTTGGACCTTCTAGTCCTTCCCCAGCAGAGTCTGTGAGATTTCAGATTTGCTGTGCACACGTTGCAGTTTTGGATGCTGTTTGGTGCATTTTGGACCTTCTAGTCCTTCCCCAGCAGAGTCTGTGAGATTTCAGATTTGCTGTGCACACGTTACAGTTTTGGATGCTTTTTGGTGCATTTTGGGACCTTCTAGTCCTTCCCCAGCAGAGTCTGTGAGATTTTGCTGTGCGCACGTTGCAGTTTTGGATGCTTTTTTGGTGCTTTTTGGGACCTTCTAGTCCTTCCCCAGCAGAGTCTGTGAGATTTTGCTGTGCGCACGTTGCAGTTTTGGATGCTGTTTGGTGCATTTTGGACCTTCTAGTCCTTCCCCAGCAGAGTCTGTGAGATTTCAGATTTGCTGTGCACAAGTTGCAGTTTTGGATGCTGTTTGGTGCATTTTGGACCTTCTAGTCCTTCCCCAGCAGAGTCTGTGAGATTTTGCTGTGCGCACATTGCAGTTTTGGATGCTGTTTGGTGCATTTTGGACCTTCTAGTCCTTCCCCAGCAGAGTCTGTGAGATTTTGCTGTGCGCACGTTGCAGTTTTGGATGCTGTTTGGTGCATTTTGGACCTTCTAGTCCTTCCCCAGCAGAGTCTGTGAGATTTCAGATTTGCTGTGCACAAGTTGCAGTTTTGGATGCTGTTTGGTGCATTTTGGACCTTCTAGTCCTTCCCCAGCAGAGTCTGTGAGATTTTGCTGTGCGCACATTGCAGTTTTGGATGCTGTTTGGTGCATTTTGGACCTTCTAGTCCTTCCCCAGCAGAGTCTGTGAGATTTTGCTGTGCGCACGTTGCAGTTTTGGATGCTGTTTGGTGCATTTTGGACCTTCTAGTCCTTCCCCAGCAGAGTCTGTGAGATTTTGCTGTGCGCACGTTGCAGTTTTGGATGCTGTTTGGTGCATTTTGGACCTTCTAGTCCTTCCCCAGTAGAGTCTGTGAGATTTCAGATTTGCTGTGCGCACGTTGCAGTTTTGGATGCTTTTTTGGTGCATTTTGGGACCTTCTAGTCCTTCCCCAGCAGAGTCTGTGAGATTTTGCTGTGCGCACGTTGCAGTTTTGGTTGCTGTTTGGTGGATTTTGGACCTTCTAGTCCTTCCCCAGCAGAGTCTGTGAGATTTTGCTGTGCGCACGTTGCAGTTTTGGATGCTGTTTGGTGCATTTTGGACCTTCTAGTCCTTCCCCAGCAGAGTCTGTGAGATTTTGCTGTGCGCACATTGCAGTTTTGGATCCTGTTTGGTGCATTTTGGACCTTCTAGTCCTTCCCCAGCAGAGTCTGTGAGATTTTGCTGTGGGCACGTTGCAGTTTTGGATGCTGTTTGGTGCATTTTGGACCTTCTAGTCCTTCCCCAGTAGAGTCTGTGAGATTTCAGATTTGCTGTGCACACGTTGCAGTTTTGGATGCTTTTTTGGTGCATTTTGGACCTTCTAGTCCTTCCCCAGCAGAGTCTGTGAGGTTTTGCTGTGCACACGTTGCAGTTTTGGATGCTTTTTTGGTGCATTTTGGGACCTTCTAGTCCTTCCCCAGCAGAGTCTGTGAGATTTTGCTCTGCGCACGTTGCAGTTTTGGATGCTGTTTGGTGCATTTTGGACCTTCTAGTCCTTCCCCAGCAGAGTCTGTGAGATTTCAGATTTGCTGTGCACACGTTGCAGTTTTGGATGCTGTTTGGTGCATTTTGGACCTTCTAGTCCTTCCCCAGCAGAGTCTGTGAGATTTCAGATTTGCTGTGCACAAGTTACAGTTTTGGATGCTTTTTGGTGCATTTTGGGACCTTCTAGTCCTTCCCCAGCAGAGTCTGTGAGATTTTGCTGTGCGCACGTTGCAGTTTTGGATGCTTTTTTGGTGCTTTTTGGGACCTTCTAGTCCTTCCCCAGCAGAGTCTGTGAGATTTTGCTGTGCGCACGTTGCAGTTTTGGATGCTGTTTGGTGCATTTTGGACCTTCTAGTCCTTCCCCAGCAGAGTCTGTGAGATTTCAGATTTGCTGTGCACACGTTGCAGTTTTGGATGCTGTTTGGTGCATTTTGGACCTTCTAGTCCTTCCCCAGCAGAGTCTGTGAGATTTTGCTGTGCGCACGTTGCAGTTTTGGATGCTGTTTGGTGAATTTTGGACCTTCTAGTCCTTCCCCAGCAGAGTCTGTGAGATTTCAGATTTGCTGTGCACACGTTGCAGTTTTGGATGCTTTTTTGGTGCATTTTGGGACCTTCTAGTCCTTCCCCAGCAGAGTCTGTGAGATTTTGCTGTGCGCACGTTGCAGTTTTGGTTGCTGTTTGGTGGATTTTGGACCTTCTAGTCCTTCCCCAGCAGAGTCTGTGAGATTTTGCTGTGCGCACATTGCAGTTTTGGATGCTGTTTGGTGCATTTTGGACCTTCTAGTCCTTCCCCAGCAGAGTCTGTGAGATTTTGCTGTGCGCACGTTGCAGTTTTGGATGCTGTTTGGTGCATTTTGGACCTTCTAGTCCTTCCCCAGTAGAGTCTGTGAGATTTCAGATTTGCTGTGCACACGTTGCAGTTTTGGATGCTTTTTTGGTGCATTTTGGACCTTCTAGTCCTTCCCCAGCAGAGTCTATGAGATTTCAGATTTGCTGTGCACACGTTGCAGTTTTGGTTGCTTTTTTGGTGCATTTTGGACCTTCTAGTCCTTCCCCAGCAGAGTCTGTGAGGTTTTGCTGTGCACACGTTGCAGTTTTGGATGCT
Organism: Anomaloglossus baeobatrachus; assembly: GCF_048569485.1. Lineage (NCBI taxonomy): Eukaryota > Metazoa > Chordata > Amphibia > Anura > Aromobatidae > Anomaloglossus > Anomaloglossus baeobatrachus. Next base: position 976,423,336 of record NC_134353.1, read on the forward strand.
TTTTTGGTGCATTTTGGGACCTTCTAGTCCTTCCCCAGCAGAGTCTGTGAGATTTTGCTCTGCGCACGTTGCAGTTTTGGATGCTGTTTGGTGCATTTTGGACCTTCTAGTCCTTCCCCAGCAGAGTCTGTGAGATTTCAGATTTGCTGTGCACACGTTGCAGTTTTGGATGCTGTTTGGTGCATTTTGGACCTTCTAGTCCTTCCCCAGCAGAGTCTGTGAGATTTCAGATTTGCTGTGCACACGTTACAGTTTTGGATGCTTTTTGGTGCATTTTGGGACCTTCTAGTCCTTCCCCAGCAGAGTCTGTGAGATTTTGCTGTGCGCACGTTGCAGTTTTGGATGCTTTTTTGGTGCTTTTTGGGACCTTCTAGTCCTTCCCCAGCAGAGTCTGTGAGATTTTGCTGTGCGCACGTTGCAGTTTTGGATGCTGTTTGGTGCATTTTGGACCTTCTAGTCCTTCCCCAGCAGAGTCTGTGAGATTTCAGATTTGCTGTGCACACGTTGCAGTTTTGGATGCTGTTTGGTGCATTTTGGACCTTCTAGTCCTTCCCCAGCAGAGTCTGTGAGATTTCAGATTTGCTGTGCACACGTTGCAGTTTTGGATGCTGTTTGGTGCATTTTGGACCTTCTAGTCCTTCCCCAGCAGAGTCTGTGAGATTTCAGATTTGCTGTGCACAAGTTGCAGTTTTGGATGCTGTTTGGTGCATTTTGGACCTTCTAGTCCTTCCCCAGCAGAGTCTGTGAGATTTTGCTGTGCGCACATTGCAGTTTTGGATGCTGTTTGGTGCATTTTGGACCTTCTAGTCCTTCCCCAGCAGAGTCTGTGAGATTTTGCTGTGCGCACGTTGCAGTTTTGGATGCTGTTTGGTGCATTTTGGACCTTCTAGTCCTTCCCCAGCAGAGTCTGTGAGATTTTGCTGTGCGCACGTTGCAGTTTTGGATGCTGTTTGGTGCATTTTGGACCTTCTAGTCCTTCCCCAGTAGAGTCTGTGAGATTTTGCTGTGCGCACATTGCAGTTTTGGATGCTGTTTGGTGCATTTTGGACCTTCTAGTCCTTCCCCAGCAGAGTCTGTGAGATTTTGCTGTGCGCACGTTGCAGTTTTGGATGCTGTTTGGTGCATTTTGGACCTTCTAGTCCTTCCCCAGCAGAGTCTGTGAGATTTCAGATTTGCTGTGCACAAGTTGCAGTTTTGGATGCTGTTTGGTGCATTTTGGACCTTCTAGTCCTTCCCCAGCAGAGTCTGTGAGATTTTGCTGTGCGCACATTGCAGTTTTGGATGCTGTTTGGTGCATTTTGGACCTTCTAGTCCTTCCCCAGCAGAGTCTGTGAGATTTTGCTGTGCGCACGTTGCAGTTTTGGATGCTGTTTGGTGCATTTTGGACCTTCTAGTCCTTCCCCAGCAGAGTCTGTGAGATTTTGCTGTGCGCACGTTGCAGTTTTGGATGCTGTTTGGTGCATTTTGGACCTTCTAGTCCTTCCCCAGTAGAGTCTGTGAGATTTCAGATTTGCTGTGCGCACGTTGCAGTTTTGGATGCTTTTTTGGTGCATTTTGGGACCTTCTAGTCCTTCCCCAGCAGAGTCTGTGAGATTTTGCTGTGCGCACGTTGCAGTTTTGGTTGCTGTTTGGTGGATTTTGGACCTTCTAGTCCTTCCCCAGCAGAGTCTGTGAGATTTTGCTGTGCGCACGTTGCAGTTTTGGATGCTGTTTGGTGCATTTTGGACCTTCTAGTCCTTCCCCAGCAGAGTCTGTGAGATTTTGCTGTGCGCACATTGCAGTTTTGGATCCTGTTTGGTGCATTTTGGACCTTCTAGTCCTTCCCCAGCAGAGTCTGTGAGATTTTGCTGTGCGCACGTTGCAGTTTTGGATGCTGTTTGGTGCATTTTGGACCTTCTAGTCCTTCCCCAGTAGAGTCTGTGAGATTTCAGATTTGCTGTGCACACGTTGCAGTTTTGGATGCTTTTTTGGTGCATTTTGGACCTTCTAGTCCTTCCCCAGCAGAGTCTGTGAGGTTTTGCTGTGCACACGTTGCAGTTTTGGATGCTTTTTTGGTGCATTTTGGGACCTTCTAGTCCTTCCCCAGCAGAGTCTGTGAGATTTTGCTCTGCGCACGTTGCAGTTTTGGATGCTGTTTGGTGCATTTTGGACCTTCTAGTCCTTCCCCAGCAGAGTCTGTGAGATTTCAGATTTGCTGTGCACACGTTGCAGTTTTGGATGCTGTTTGGTGCATTTTGGACCTTCTAGTCCTTCCCCAGCAGAGTCTGTGAGATTTCAGATTTGCTGTGCACACGTTACAGTTTTGGATGCTTTTTGGTGCATTTTGGGACCTTCTAGTCCTTCCCCAGCAGAGTCTGTGAGATTTTGCTGTGCGCACGTTGCAGTTTTGGATGCTTTTTTGGTGCTTTTTGGGACCTTCTAGTCCTTCCCCAGCAGAGTCTGTGAGATTTTGCTGTGCGCACGTTGCAGTTTTGGATGCTGTTTGGTGCATTTTGGACCTTCTAGTCCTTCCCCAGCAGAGTCTGTGAGATTTCAGATTTGCTGTGCACACGTTGCAGTTTTGGATGCTGTTTGGTGCATTTTGGACCTTCTAGTCCTTCCCCAGCAGAGTCTGTGAGATTTTGCTGTGCGCACGTTGCAGTTTTGGATGCTGTTTGGTGAATTTTGGACCTTCTAGTCCTTCCCCAGCAGAGTCTGTGAGATTTCAGATTTGCTGTGCACACGTTGCAGTTTTGGATGCTTTTTTGGTGCATTTTGGGACCTTCTAGTCCTTCCCCAGCAGAGTCTGTGAGATTTTGCTGTGCGCACGTTGCAGTTTTGGTTGCTGTTTGGTGGATTTTGGACCTTCTAGTCCTTCCCCAGCAGAGTCTGTGAGATTTTGCTGTGCGCACATTGCAGTTTTGGATGCTGTTTGGTGCATTTTGGACCTTCTAGTCCTTCCCCAGCAGAGTCTGTGAGATTTTGCTGTGCGCACGTTGCAGTTTTGGATGCTGTTTGGTGCATTTTGGACCTTCTAGTCCTTCCCCAGTAGAGTCTGTGAGATTTCAGATTTGCTGTGCACACGTTGCAGTTTTGGATGCTTTTTTGGTGCATTTTGGACCTTCTAGTCCTTCCCCAGCAGAGTCTATGAGATTTCAGATTTGCTGTGCACACGTTGCAGTTTTGGTTGCTTTTTTGGTGCATTTTGGACCTTCTAGTCCTTCCCCAGCAGAGTCTGTGAGGTTTTGCTGTGCACACGTTGCAGTTTTGGATGCTTTTTTGGTGCATTTTGGGACCTTCTAGTCCTTCCCCAGCAGAGTCTGTGAGATTTTGCTCTGCGCACGTTGCAGTTTTGGATGCTGTTTGGTGCATTTTGGACCTTCTAGTCCTTCCCCAGCAGAGTCTGTGAGATTTCAGATTTGCTGTGCACACGTTGCAGTTTTGGATGCTGTTTGGTGCATTTTGGACCTTCTAGTCCTTCCCCAGCAGAGTCTGTGAGATTTCAGATTTGCTGTGCACACGTTACAGTTTTGGATGCTTTTTGGTGCATTTTGGGACCTTCTAGTCCTTCCCCAGCAGAGTCTGTGAGATTTTGCTGTGCGCACGTTGCAGTTTTGGATGCTTTTTTGGTGCTTTTTGGGACCTTCTAGTCCTTCCCCAGCAGAGTCTGTGAGATTTTGCTGTGCGCACGTTGCAGTTTTGGATGCTGTTTGGTGCATTTTGGACCTTCTAGTCCTTCCCCAGCAGAGTCTGTGAGATTTCAGATTTGCTGTGCACACGTTGCAGTTTTGGATGCTGTTTGGTGCATTTTGGACCTTCTAGTCCTTCCCCAGCAGAGTCTGTGAGATTTCAGATTTGCTGTGCACACGTTGCAGTTTTGGATGCTGTTTGGTGCATTTTGGACCTTCTAGTCCTTCCCCAGCAGAGTCTGTGAGATTTTGCTGTGCGCACATTGCAGTTTTGGATGCTGTTTGGTGCATTTTGGACCTTCTAGTCCTTCCCCAGCAGAGTCTGTGAGATTTCAGATTTTCTGTGCACACGTTGCAGTTTTGGATGCTGTTTGGTGCATTTTGGACCTTCTAGTCCTTCCCCAGCAGAGTCTGTGAGATTTCAGATTTGCTGTGCACACGTTACAGTTTTGGATGCTTTTTGGTGCATTTTGGGACCTTCTAGTCCTTCCCCAGCAGAGTCTGTGAGATTTTACTGTGCGCACGTTGCAGTTTTGGATGCTTTTTTGGTGCTTTTTGGGACCTTCTAGTCCTTCCCCAGCAGAGTCTGTGAGATTTTGCTGTGCGCACGTTGCAGTTTTGGATGCTGTTTGGTGCATTTTGGACCTTCTAGTCCTTCCCCAGCAGAGTCTGTGAGATTTCAGATTTGCTGTGTACACGTTGCAGTTTTGGATGCTGTTTGGTGCATTTTGGACCTTCTAGTCCTTCCCCAGCAGAGTCTGTGAGATTTCAGATTTGCTGTGCACACGTTGCAGTTTTGGATGCTGTTTGGTGCATTTTGGACCTTCTAGTCCTTCCCTAGCAGAGTCTGTGAGATTTTGCTGTGCGCACATTGCAGTTTTGGATGCTGTTTGGTGCATTTTGGACCTTCTAGTCCTTCCCCAGCAGAGTCTGTGAGATTTTGCTGTGCGCACGTTGCAGTTTTGGATGCTGTTTGGTGCATTTTGGACCTTCTAGTCCTTCCCCAGTAGAGTCTGTGAGATTTCAGATTTGCTGTGCACACGTTGCAGTTTTGGATGCTTTTTTTGGTGCATTTTGGACCTTCTAGTCCTTCCCCAGCAGAGTCTGTGAGATTTTGCTGTGCGCACGTTGCAGTTTTGGATGCTTTTTTGGTGCATTTTGGACCTTCTAGTCCTTCCCCAGCAGAGTCTGTGAGATTTCAGATTTGCTGTGCACACGTTGCAGTTTTGGTTGCTTTTTTGGTGCATTTTGGACCTTCCAGTCCTTCCCCAGCAGAGTCTGTGAGATTTTGCTGTGCACACGTTGCAGTTTTGGATGCTGTTTGGTGCATTTTGGACCTTCTAGTCCTTCCCCAGTAGAGTCTGTGAGATTTCAGATTTGCTGTGCACACGTTGCAGTTTTGGATGCTTTTTTGGTGCATTTTGGACCTTCTGGTCCTTCCCCAGCAGTGTCTGTGAGATTTTGCTGTGCGCACGTTGCATTTTGGATGCTTTTTTGGTGCATTTTGGACCTTTTGGTCCTTCCCCAGCAGAGTCTGTGAGATTTTGCTGTGCGCTCGTTGCATTTTGGATGCTTTTTGGTGCATTTTGGGACCTTCTAGTCCTTCCCCAGTAGAGTCTGTGAGATTTCAGATTTGCTGTGCGCACGTTGCAGTTTTGGTTGCTGTTTGGTGCATTTTGGACCTTCTAGTCCTTCCCCAGCAGAGTCTGTGAGATTTTGCTGTGCGCACGTTGCAGTTTTGGATGCTTTTTTGGTGCATTTTGGACCTTCTAGTCCTTCCCCAGCAGAGTCTGTGAGATTTCAGATTTGCTGTGCACACGTTGCAGTTTTGGTTGCTTTTTTGGTGCATTTTGGACCTTCCAGTCCTTCCCCAGCAGAGTCTGTGAGATTTTGCTGTGCACACGTTGCATTTTTCTATGCTGTTTGGTGCATTTTGGACCTTCTAGTCCTTCCCCAGTAGAGTCTGTGAGATTTCAGATTTGCTGTGCACACGTTGCAGTTTTGGATGCTTTTTTGGTGCATTTTGGACCTTCTAGTCCTTCCCCAGTAGAGTCTGTGAGATTTCAGATTTGCTGTGCGCACGTTGCAGTTTTGGTTGCTGTTTGGTGCATTTTGGACCTTCTAGTCCTTCCCCAGCAGAGTCTGTGAGATTTCAGATTTGCTGTGCACACGTTGCAGTTTTGGTTGCTATTTGGTGCATTTTGGACCTTCTAGTCCTTCCCCAGCAGAGTCTGTGAAATTTCAGATTTGCTGTGCACACGTTGCAGTTTTGGATGCTGTTTGGTGCATTTTGGACCTTCTGGTCCTTCCCCAGCAGAGTCTGTGAGATTTTGCTGTGCGCACGTTGCAGTTTTGGATGCTTTTTGGTGCATTTTGGACCTTCTAGTCCTTCCCCAGCAGAGTCTGTGAGATTTTGCTGTGCGCACGTTGCATTTTGGATGCTTTTTGGTGCATTTTGGGACCTTCTAGTCCTTCCCCAGCAGAGTCTGTGAGATTTCAGATTTGCTGTGCGCACGTTGCAGTTTTGGTTGCTGTTTGGTGCATTTTGGACCTTCTAGTCCTTCCCCAGCAGAGTCTGTGAGATTTCAGATTTGCTGTGCACACGTTGCAGTTTTGGATGCTTTTTGGTGCATTTTGGACCTTCTAGTCCTTCCCCAGCAGAGTCTGTGAGATTTTGCTGTGCGCACGTTGCAGTTTTGGTTGCTGTTTGGTGCATTTTGGACCTTCTAGTCCTTCCCCAGCAGAGTCTGTGAGATTTTGCTGTGCACACGTTGCAGTTTTGGATGCTGTTTGGTGCATTTTGGACCTTCTAGTCCTTCCCCAGCAGAGTCTGTGAGATTTTGCTGTGCGCACGTTGCAGTTTTGGATGCTGTTTGGTGCATTTTGGACCTTCTAGTCCTTCCCCAGCAGAGTCTGTGAGATTTCAGATTTGCTGTGCACACGTTTGCAGTTTTGGATGCTTTTTGGTGCATCTTGGGACCTTCTAGTCCTTCCCCAGCAGAGTCTGTGAGATTTTGCTGTGCGCACGTTGCAGTTTTGGTTGCTGTTTGGTGCATTTTGGACCTTCTAGTCCTTCCCCAGCAGAGTCTGTGAGATTTTGCTGTGCGCACGTTGCAGTTTTGGTTGCTGTTTGGTGCATTTTGGACCTTCTAGTCCTTCCCCAGCAGAGTCTGTGAGATTTTGCTGTGCGCACGTTGCAGTTTTGGATGCTTTTTGGTGCATTTTGGACCTTTTAGTCCTTCCCCAGCAGAGTCTGTGAGATTTTGCTGTGCACACGTTGCAGTTTTGGATGCTTTTTGGTGCATTTTGGACCTTCTAGTCCTTCCCCAGCAGAGTCTGTGAGATTTCAGATTTGCTGTGCACACGTTGCAGTTTTGGTTGCTTTTTTGGTGCATTTTGGACCTTCTAGTCCTTCACCAGCAGAGTCTGTGAGATTTCAGATTTGCTGTGCACACGTTGCAGTTTTGGATGCTTTTTGGTGCATTTTGGACCTTCTAGTCCTTCCCCAGCAGAGTCTGTGAGATTTTGCTGTGCGCACGTTGCAGTATTGGTTGCTGTTTGGTGCATTTTGGACCTTCTAGTCCTTCCCCAGCAGAGTCTGTGAGATTTTGCTGTGCACACGTTGCAGTTTTGGATGCTGTTTGGTGCATTTTGGACCTTCTAGTCCTTCCCCAGCAGAGTCTGTGAGATTTTGCTGTGCACACGTTGCAGTTTTGGATGCTGTTTGGTGCATTTTGGACCTTCTAGTCCTTCCCCAGCAGAGTCTGTGAGATTTCAGATTTGCTGTGCGCATGTTGCAGTTTTGGATGCTTTTTGGTGCATTTTGGACCTTTTAGTCCTTCCCCAGCAGAGTCTGTGAGAGTTTGCTGTGCGCACGTTGCGGTTTTGGATGCTTTTTTGGTGCATTTTGGACCTTCTAGTCCTTCCCCAGCAGAGTCTGTGAGATTTCAGATTTGCTGTGCACACGTTACAGTTTTGGATGCTTTTTGGTGCATTTTGGACCTTCTAGTCCTTCCCCAGCAGAGTCTGTGAGATTTTGCTGTGCGCACGTTGCAGTTTTGGTTGCTGTTTGGTGGATTTTGGACCTTCTAGTCCTTCCCCAGCAGAGTCTGTGAGATTTTGCTGTGCACACGTTGCAGTTTTGGATGCTGTTTGGTGCATTTTGGACCTTCTAGTCCTTCCCCAGTAGAGTGTGTGAGATTTCAAATTTGCTGTGCACACGTTGCAGTTTTGGATGCTTTTTTGGTGCATTTTGGACCTTCTAGTCCTTCCCCAGCAGAGTTTGAGATTTTGCTGTGCGCACGTTGCATTTTGGATGCTTTTTTGGTGCATTTTGGACCTTCTAGTCCTTCCCCAGCAGAGTCTGTGAGATTTGCTGTGCACACTTTGCAGTTTTGGATGCTGTTTTGTGCATTTTGGACCTTCCACTCCTTCCCCAGCAGAGTCTGTGAGATTTTGCTGTGCACACGTTGCAGTTTTGGATGCTGTTTGGTGCATTTTGGACCTTCTAGTCCTTCCCCAGTAGAGTGTGTGAGATTTCAGATTTGCTGTGCACACGTTGCAGTTTTGGATGCTTTTTTGGTGCATTTTGGACCTTCTAGTCCTTCCCCAGCAGAGTCTGAGATTTTGCTGTGCGCACGTTGCATTTTGGTTGCTTTTTTGGTGCATTTTGGACCTTCTAGTCCTTCCCCAGCAGAGTCTGTGAGATTTGCTGTGCACACGTTGCAGTTTTGGATGCTGTTTGGTGCATTTTGGACCTTCTACTCCTTCCCCAGCAGAGTCTGTGAGATTTTGCTGTGCGCACGTTGCATTTTGGATGCTTTTTTGGTGCATTTTGGACCTTCTAGTCCTTCCCCAGCAGAGTCTGTGAGATTTGCTGTGCACACGTTGCAGTTTTGGATGCTGTTTGGTGCATTTTGGACCTTCTACTCCTTCCCCAGCAGAGTCTGTGAGATTTTGCTGTGCGCACGTTGCAGTTTTGGATGCTGTTTGGTGCATTTTGGACCTTCTAGTCCTTCCCCAGTAGAGTGTGTGAGATTTCAGATTTGCTGTGCACACGTTGCAGTTTTGGATGCTTTTTTGGTGCATTTTGGACCTTCTAGTCCTTCCCCAGCAGAGTCTGAGATTTTGCTGTGCGCACGTTGCATTTTGGTTGCTTTTTTGGTGCATTTTGGACCTTCTAGTCCTTCCCCAGCAGAGTCTGTGAGATTTTGCTGTGCGCACGTTGCAGTTTTGGTTGCTGTTTGGTGGATTTTGGACCTTCTAGTCCTTCCCCAGCAGAGTCTGTGAGATTTTGCTGTGCGCACGTTGCATTTTGGATGCTTTTTTGGTGCATTTTGGACTTTCTAGTCCTTCCCCAGCAGAGTCTGTGAGATTTTGCTGTGCGCACGTTGCATTTTGGATGCTTTTTGGTGCATTTTGGGACCTTCTAGTCCTTCCCCAGTAGAGTCTGTGAGATTTCAGATTTGCTGTGCGCACGTTGCAGTTTTGGTTGCTGTTTGGTGCATTTTGGACCTTCTAGTCCTTCCCCAGCAGAGTCTGTGAGATTTCAGATTTGCTGTGCACACGTTGCAGTTTTGGTTGCTATTTGGTGCATTTTGGACCTTCTAGTCCTTCCCCAGCAGAGTCTGTGAAATTTCAGATTTGCTGTGCACACGTTGCAGTTTTGGATGCTGTTTGGTGCATTTTGGACCTTCTGGTCCTTCCCCAGCAGAGTCTGTGAGATTTTGCTGTGCGTACGTTGCAGTTTTGGATGCTTTTTGGTGCATTTTGGACCTTCTAGTCCTTCCCCAGCAGAGTCTGTGAGATTTTGCTGTGCGCACGTTGCATTTTGGATGCTTTTTGGTGCATTTTGGGACCTTCTAGTCCTTCCCCAGCAGAGTCTGGGAGATTTCAGATTTGCTGTGCGCACGTTGCAGTTTTGGTTGCTGTTTGGTGCATTTTGGACCTTCTAGTCCTTCCCCAGCAGAGTCTGTGAGATTTCAGATTTGCTGTGCACACGTTGCAGTTTTGGATGCTTTTTGGTGCATTTTGGACCTTCTAGTCCTTCCCCAGCAGAGTCTGTGAGATTTTGCTGTGCGCACGTTGCAGTTTTGGTTGCTGTTTGGTGCATTTTGGACCTTCTAGTCCTTCCCCAGCAGAGTCTGTGAGATTTTGCTGTGCACACGTTGCAGTTTTGGATGCTGTTTGGTGCATTTTGGACCTTCTAGTCCTTCCCCAGCAGAGTCTGTGAGATTTTGCTGTGCGCACGTTGCAGTTTTGGATGCTGTTTGGTGCATTTTGGACCTTCTAGTCCTTCCCCAGCAGAGTCTGTGAGATTTCAGATTTGCTGTGCACACGTTTGCAGTTTTGGATGCTTTTTGGTGCATTTTGGGACCTTCTAGTCCTTCCCCAGCAGAGTCTGTGAGATTTTGCTGTGCGCACGTTGCAGTTTTGGTTGCTGTTTGGTGCATTTTGGACCTTCTAGTCCTTCCCCAGCAGAGTCTGTGAGATTTTGCTGTGCGCACGTTGCAGTTTTGGTTGCTGTTTGGTGCATTTTGGACCTTCTAGTCCTTCCCCAGCAGAGTCTGTGAGATTTTGCTGTGCGCACGTTGCAGTTTTGGATGCTTTTTGGTGCATTTTGGACCTTTTAGTCCTTCCCCAGCAGAGTCTGTGAGATTTTGCTGTGCACACGTTGCAGTTTTGGATGCTTTTTGGTGCATTTTGGACCTTCTAGTCCTTCCCCAGCAGAGTCTGTGAGATTTCAGATTTGCTGTGAACACGTTGCAGTTTTGGTTGCTTTTTTGGTGCATTTTGGACCTTCTAGTCCTTCCCCAGCAGAGTCTGTGAGATTTCAGATTTGCTGTGCACACGTTGCAGTTTTGGATGCTTTTTGGTGCATTTTGGACCTTCTAGTCCTTCCCCAGCAGAGTCTGTGAGATTTTGCTGTGCGCACGTTGCAGTTTTGGTTGCTGTTTGGTGCATTTTGGACCTTCTAGTCCTTCCCCAGCAGAGTCTGTGAGATTTTGCTGTGCACACGTTGCAGTTTTGGATGCTGTTTGGTGCATTTTGGACCTTCTAGTCCTTCCCCAGCAGAGTCTGTGAGATTTTGCTGTGCACACGTTGCAGTTTTGGATGCTGTTTGGTGCATTTTGGACCTTCTAGTCCTTCCCCAGCAGAGTCTGTGAGATTTCAGATTTGCTGTGCGCATGTTGCAGTTTTGGATGCTTTTTGGTGCATTTTGGACCTTTTAGTCCTTCCCCAGCAGAGTCTGTGAGATTTTGCTGTGCGCACGTTGCGGTTTTGGATGCTTTTTTGGTGCATTTTGGACCTTCTAGTCCTTCCCCAGCAGAGTCTGTGAGATTTCAGATTTGCTGTGCACACGTTACAGTTTTGGATGCTTTTTGGTGCATTTTGGACCTTCTAGTCCTTCCCCAGCAGAGTCTGTGAGATTTTGCTGTGCGCACGTTGCAGTTTTGGTTGCTGTTTGGTGGATTTTGGACCTTCTAGTCCTTCCCCAGCAGAGTCTGTGAGATTTTGCTGTGCACACGTTGCAGTTTTGGATGCTGTTTGGTGCATTTTGGACCTTCTAGTCCTTCCCCAGTAGAGTGTGTGAGATTTCAGATTTGCTGTGCACACGTTGCAGTTTTGGATGCTTTTTTGGTGCATTTTGGACCTTCTAGTCCTTCCCCAGCAGAGTCTGAGATTTTGCTGTGCGCACGTTGCATTTTGGATGCTTTTTTGGTGCATTTTGGACCTTCTAGTCCTTCCCCAGCAGAGTCTGTGAGATTTGCTGTGCACACGTTGCAGTTTTGGATGCTGTTTTGTGCATTTTGGACCTTCTACTCCTTCCCCAGCAGAGTCTGTGAGATTTTGCTGTGCACACGTTGCAGTTTTGGATGCTGTTTGGTGCATTTTGGACCTTCTAGTCCTTCCCCAGTAGAGTGTGTGAGATTTCAGATTTGCTGTGCACACGTTGCAGTTTTGGATGCTTTTTTGGTGCATTTTGGACCTTCTAGTCCTTCCCCAGCAGAGTCTGAGATTTTGCTGTGCGCACGTTGCATTTTGGTTGCTTTTTTGGTGCATTTTGGACCTTCTAGTCCTTCCCCAGCAGAGTCTGTGAGATTTGCTGTGCACACGTTGCAGTTTTGGATGCTGTTTGGTGCATTTTGGACCTTCTACTCCTTCCCCAGCAGAGTCTGTGAGATTTTGCTGTGCGCACGTTGCATTTTGGATGCTTTTTTGGTGCATTTTGGACCTTCTAGTCCTTCCCCAGCAGAGTCTGTGAGATTTGCTGTGCACACGTTGCAGTTTTGGATGCTGTTTGGTGCATTTTGGACCTTCTACTCCTTCCCCAGCAGAGTCTGTGAGATTTTGCTGTGCGCACGTTGCAGTTTTGGATGCTGTTTGGTGCATTTTGGACCTTCTACTCCTTCCCCAGCAGAGTCTGTGAGATTTTGCTGTGCACACGTTGCAGTTTTGGATGCTGTTTGGTGCATTTTGGACCTTCTAGTCCTTCCCCAGTAGAGTGTGTGAGATTTCAGATTTGCTGTGCACACGTTGCAGTTTTGGATGCTTTTTTGGTGCATTTTGGACCTTCTAGTCCTTCCCCAGCAGAGTCTGAGATTTTGCTGTGCGCACGTTGCATTTTGGTTGCTTTTTTGGTGCATTTTGGACCTTCTAGTCCTTCCCCAGCAGATTCTGTGAGATTTTGCTGTGCGCACGTTGCAGTTTTGGATGCTGTTTGGTGGATTTTGGACCTTCTAGTCCTTCCCCAGCAGAGTCTGTGAGATTTTGCTGTGAACACGTTGCAGTTTTGGATGCTGTTTGGTGCATTTTGGATCTTCTAGTCCTTCCTCAGCAGAGTCTGTGAGATTTTGCTGTGAACACGTTGCAGTTTTGGTTGCTGTTTGGTGGATTTTGGACCTTCTAGTCCTTCCCCAGCAGAGTCTGTGAGATTTTGCTGTGAACACGTTGCAGTTTTGGATGCTGTTTGGTGCATTTTGGATCTTCTAGTCCTTCCTCAGCAGAGTCTGTGAGATTTTGCTGTCCACACGTTGCATTTTAGATGCTGTTTGGTGCATTTTGGATCTTCTAGTCCTTCCCCAGCAGAGTCTGTGAGATTTTGCTGTCCACACGTTGCATTTTGGATGCTTTTTGGTGCATTTTGGGACCTTGTAGTCCTTCCCCAGCAGAGTCTGTGAGATTTCAGATTTGCTGTGCACACGTTGCAGTTTTGGTTGCTTTTTTGGTGCATTTTGGACCTTCTAGGGCTAGGTTCGCACACTGCGTCTTTTTGACGCTGCGTTTTTGTGCGTTTTTGGCTGCGTTTTGCTGCGTTTTTGATCTCTGCGTTTTGCTGCATTTTTCAAATGCATTGCATGGGCGGAAAACGCAGAAAAACGCAGGAAAGAACTGACATGTCCATTTTTTTTTTTTAACTCAAAAACGCAGGTAAAAAAAACAGATGTGTGCGGACAGCAAAAATGAAAACTCATATAGACTTTGCTGGGGATGCAAAATCCTGCAGTTTTGAGGCCAAAAACGCACCCGAAAAACGCGCAAAAACGCCGCGAAAAACGCACTGTGCGCACATAGCCTAGTCCTTCCCCAGCAGAGTCTGTGAGATTTTGCTGTGCACACGTTGCAGTTTTGGATGCTTTTTTGGTGCATTTTGGACCTTTTAGTCCTTCCCCAGCAGAGTCTGTGAGATTTTGCTGTGCACACGTTGCATTTTGGATGCTTTTTGGTGCATTTTGGACCTTCTAGTCCTTCCCCAGCAGAGTCTGTGAGATTTTGCTGTGCGCACGTTGCAGTTTTGGATGCTGTTTGGTGCATTTTGGGACCTTCTAGTCCTTCCCCAGCAGAGTCTGTGAGATTTTGCTGTGCACACGTTGCAGTTTTGGTGCATTTTGGACCTTCTAGTCCTTCCCCAGCAGAGTCTGTGAGATTTTGCTGTGCGCACGTTGCAGTTTTGGATGCTGTTTGGTGCATTTTGGACCTTCTAGTCCTTCCCCAGCAGAGTCTGTGAGATTTTGCTGTGCACACGTTGCAGTTTTGGATGCTTTTTTGGTGCATTTTGGACCTTCTAGTCCTTCCCCAGCAGAGTCTGTGAGATTTTGCTGTGCACACGTTGCATTTTGGATGCTTTTTGGTGCATTTTGGACCTTCTAGTCCTTCCCCAGCAGAGTCTGTGAGATTTTGCTGTGCGCACATTGCAGTTTTGGATGCTGTTTGGTGCATTTTGGACCTTCTAGTCCTTCCCCAGTAGAGTCTGTGAGATTTCAGATTTGCTGTGCACACTTTTTTTGTGGTGACCACTGCAGCAGGTCAGTTCTTTCTGCGTTTTCCCAGCGTTTTTCACCCATTGCTGATCAAAAATGCATGCGGTTTTTGGCCACCAGGTGCATTTTTGTGGTTACCATGTGCGGACATAGCCTTTCACTGGCAAGCATGCAGACAGTAGGTGTGAAGCGTGTCTTCGTGGTCAGTGGTCCACAGATGTGGTCCTCACTGCCTGCACTGTGCCGTCACTCATCCACGCGCTCAGCAATGCTCCAGATGGCGCCTCCCGCCTGCCAGTTTCAGTGCTTATTGTGCACATGGGTATGTGATCCCACAGCTCCTTTTAACCATATTCTCACCTGGACAGACTTAGGAGCACTTTGCACACTACGACATCACAACTACGATGTCGGTGGGGTAAAATCGAAAGTGACACACATCCGGCGTCGCTGTCGACATCGTAGTGTGTAAATCCTTTTAGCTACGATTAACGAGCGCAAAAGCGTCGTAATCGTATGATCGGTGTAGTGTCCGACATTTCCATAATTTCGCTGCAGCGACAGGTACGATGTAGTTCCTCATTCCTGCGGCAGCACACATCTCTGTGTATGAAGCCGCAGGAGCGAGGAACATTTCCTACCTGCCTCCAGCAGCTATGCGGAAGGAAGGAGATGGGCGAGATGTTTACGTCCTGCTCATCTCCGCCCCTCCGCTTCTATTGGCTGCCTCTCATGTGACGTCGCTGTGACGCCGCACGACCCGCCTCCTTAGTAAGGACGCGGATCGCCGGCCAGAGCGACGTCGCAGGGCAGGTAAGTGCATATGAAGCTGCGACGGGGGCTGGGACTATCGCGCTCGGCATCGCTACCATCGACATGCGATGTCGTAGTGTGCAAAGTACCCCTTACTGATGCTCTGCATAGACAGAAATGGCGTCTTGTAAAGTGCAGCTCCTGGAACACTGGAGAATAATGGATCAGTAACATTTTCTCCACTGGTACCAAGAAGGGCGGTGACTGATGCGCAGTAGTCTCTTGGTATTCGTCCGGCCTGGGAGCACCACCTGCAGTAGCACCCCCAACCTTTACCTGGCGGGATGTTGTGGCTTGTTGATTTGGTTGTCGGGTTGTCAGTTCTCCTTTTCACCAGGGATGTCTTTCTCCACAGATGGGCTCTTTGTCACAGATTACTTTACCCGGACACCTCGGAAGCTGAATCCGTTCCGTTCTGTGGGCAGCGTTGAACTTTTCCACTTCCACATCCCAGAAGACACAGTCATTGCCGTGTGGAACCTCATTACCTTCAAGGAACAGGGGGGAACGTTTGGCGACCACTGTCCGGACCGTAGTGTGACGGTGTAAGTGGTGGGAGTGAACGGAAGGACTGTGTCAGGTAGAGAGATCTGGAACACTGACGGTTGTCGGACGTTCACTGCCCCATGTCAGTGTCACATTTACCAGACAGCAATTACTAGTTAGAGTAAAAAGCTGATGGGTGTGAGGACCAGTAAGGTGGTGAAGGGGGTGTGAGGATCCGTACGGTGGTGAAGGGGGTGTGATGACCCGTAAGGTGGTGAAGGGGGTGTGAAGACCCATACGGTGGTGAAGGGGGTGTGAGGACCCGTACGGTGGTGAAGGGGGTGTGAGGATCCGTACGGTGGTGAAGGGGGTGTGAGGATCCGTACGGTGGTGAAGGGGGTGTGAGGATCCGTACAGTGGTGAAGGGGGTGTGAGGATCCGTACAGTGGTGAAGGGGGTGTGAGGACCAGTAAGGTGGTGAAGGGGGTGTGAGGTCCTATACGGTGATTGCAAGAGGGATGGAGGAGAGTTTGGGGGTGCAGGACTGTAAGGTGGTAAAGGGGGGTGTGAGGGCCCATATGGTGAAGCCAGGCGGGATGGAGGAGGGTTCAGGGGTGCAGACTGTAAGCTGGTGAAGGAGGATGTAAGGACCCATTTGGTGATGTCAACGGGAATGGAGGAGGGTTCGGGTGTGCGGGCCGTGAGGTTGTGAAGGAGGGTGTGAGGACCTATACAATGATGTCACGAGGATTCGAGGGTTTGGACCTTTAAGGTGGTGAAGGTGGGTGTGAGGACCCATATGGTGATACCAAGGGGGATGGAGAAGGGTTCGTGAGTGCGAACCGTAAGGTGGTGAAGGAGGTCTGAGGACCCATACGGTGATGCCAAGGGGGATGGAGGAGAGTTCGGGGGTGCAAACCGTGAGGTAGTGAAGGGGGGTGGGATGAACCATACGGTGATTGCAAAGGGGATGGAGGAGAGTTTGGGGGTGCAGAACCGTAAGGTGGTGAAGGAGGATGAGAGGACCCATATGGTGATGCCAAGGGGGATGGAGGAGGGTTCAGGGGTGTAGAACGTAAGGTGGTGAATGGGGGTGTGAGGAACCATATGGTGATGCCAAGGGGATGGAGGAGGGTTTGGGGGGTCAGAACGTAAGGTGGTGAAGGAGGATGTGAGGACCCATACCGTAATGCAAAGGGGATGGAGGAGGGTTCGGGAGTGCGAACTGTAAGGTGGTGAAGGGGATGTGAGGACCCATACGGTGATGCCAAGGGGGATGGAGGAGAGTTCAGGGGTGCAGACCATGAGGTAGTGAAGGGGGTGTGAAGACCTTTACGGTGGTGTCACGAGGATTCGGGGGTTTGGACCCTTAAGGTTGTGAAGGTGGGAGTGAGGACCAATACGGTGATGCCAAGAGGGATGGAGGAGGGTTCGGGGGTGCGAACCATAAGGTGGTGAAGGGGTGTGTGAGGACCTATACGGTGATGCCAAGGGGGATGGAGGAGGGTTCAGGGGTGCAGAACGTAAGGTGGTGAATGGGGGAGTGAGGACCAATACGGTGATGCCAAGAGGGATGGAGGAGGGTTCGGGGGTGCGAACCATAAGGTGGTGAAGGGGTGTGTGAGGACCTATACGGTGATGCCAAGGGGGAAGGAGGAGGGTTCGGAGGTGTGGACCCATAAGGTGGTGAAGAGGGTGTGAGGACCCACATGGTGATGCCAAGGGGGGTGGATGAGGGTTCGGGGGTGTAGACCGTAAGCTGGTCAAGGAGGGTGTGAGGACCCATGTGGTGATGCTAAGGAGGGTTCGGAGGTGCGGACCCTTTAAGTGGGGAAGGGTGTGAGGACCTATACGGTGACGTCACAAGGATTCGGGGGTTTGGACCTTTAAGGTGGTGAAGGTGGATGAGAGGATCCATACAGTGATGCCAAGGGGGATGGAGGAGGGTGCAGAACGTAAGGTGGGGAAGGGGGGTGTGAGGACCTATATGGTGGTGAAGGGGGTGTAAGGACCAGTAAGGTGGTGAAGGGGGTGTGAGGACCCGTACGGTGGTGAAGGGGGTGTGAGGACTGTACGGTGGTGAAGGGGGAGTGAGGACCCATGTGGTGATGCCAAAAGGGGACAGAGGAGTGTTCGGGGGTGCGAACCGTAAAGTGGTACAATGATGTCACGAGGATTCGGGGGTTTGGACCTTTAAGGTGATGAAGGTGGGTGTGAGGACCCATATGGTGATACCAAGGGGAATGGAGAAGGGTTCGTGAGTTCGAACCATAAGGTGGTGTGAGGACCCGTAAGGTGGTGAAGGGGGTGTGAGGATCCGTACGGTGGTGAAGGGGGTGTGAGGACCAGTAAAGTGGTGAAGGGGGTGTAAGGACCCATAAGGTGGCGAAGGGGGTGTGAGGACCCGTAAGGTGGTGAAGGGGGTGTGAGGACCCTTACGGTCGTGAGGGGAGTGTGAAGACCCATACGGTGGTGAAGGGGGTGTGAGGACCCATACGGTGGTGCCAAGGGGGATAGAGGAGAGTTCAGGGGTGCAGACCGTGAGGTAGTGAAGGGGGGTGGGACGAACCATACAATGATGCCAAGGGGGATGGAGGAGGGTTCGATGGTGCGGACCGTAAGATGGTAAAGGGGGGTGTGAGGTCCTATACGGTGATTGCAAGAGGCATGGAGGAGAGTTTGGAGGTGCAGGACCGTAAGGTGGTAAAGGGGGTGTGAGGACCCATACGGTGGTGCCAAGGGGGATAGAGGAGAGTTCAGGGGTGCAGACCGTGAGGTAGTGAAGGGGGGTGGGACGAACCATACAATGATGCTAAGGGGGATGGAGGAGGGTTCGATGGTGCGGACCGTAAGGTGGTAAAGGGGGGTGTGAGGTCCTATACGGTGATTGCAAGAGGCATGGAGGAGAGTTTGGGGGTGCAGGACCGTAAGGTGGTGAAGGGGGGGGTGAGGGCCCATATGGTGATGCCAAGGGGGATGGAGGAGGGTTCAGGGGTGCAGACTGTAAGGTGGTGAAGGAGAATGTGAGGATCCATATGGTGATGTCAACGGGAATGGAGGAGGGTTCGGGTGTGCGGACCGTGAGGTTGTGAAGGAGGGTGTGAGGACCTATACAATGATGTCACGAGGATTCGGGGGTTTGGACCTTTAAGATGGTGAAGGCGGGTGTGAGGACCCATATGGTGATACCAAGGGGGATGGAGAAGGGTTCGTGAGTTTGAACCGTAAGGTGGTGAAGGGGGTGTGAGGACCCATACGGTGATGCCAAGGGGGATGGAGGAGAGTTCGGGGGTGCAGACCGTGAGGTAGTGAAGGGGGGTGGGATGAACCATACGGTGATTGCAAAGGGAATGGAGGAGAGTTTGGGGGTGCAGAACTGTAAGGTGGTGAAGGAGGATGAGAGGACCCATACGGTGATGCCAAGGGGGATGGAGGAGGGTTCGGGGGTGCAGAACGTAAGGTGGTGAATGGGGGTGTGAGGACCCATACGGTGATGCCAAGGGGGATGGAGGAAGGTTCGGAGGTGCGGACCCGTAAGGTGGTGAAGGGGGGTGTGAGGACCCATATGGTGATGCCAAGGGGATGGAGGAGGGTTCGGGGGGTCAGAACGTAAGGTGGTGAAGGAGGATGTGAGGACCTATATGGTGATGCCAAGGGGATGGAGGAGGGTTCGGGAGTGCGAACTGTAAGGTGGTGAAAGGGGTGTGAGGACCCATACGGTGATGCCACGGGAGATGGAGGAGGGTTCGGAGGTGTGGACCCATAAGGTGGTGAAGGGGGTGTGAGGACCCACATGGTGATGCCAAGGGGGGTGGAGGAGAGTTCACGGGTGTAGACCATGAGGTAGTGAAGGGGGTGTGAAGACATATACGGTGGTGTCACGAGGATTCGGGGGTTTGGACCCTTAAGGTTGTGAAGGTGGGAGTGAGGACCAATACGATGATGCCAAGAGGGATGGAGGAGGGTTCGGGGATGCAAACCATAAGGTGGTGAAGGGGTGTGTAAGGACCTATACGGTGATGCCACGGGAGATGGAGGAGGGTTCGGAGGTGTGGACCCATAAGGTGGTGAAGGGGGTGTGAGGACCCACATGGTCATGCCAAGGGGGGTGGAGGAGGGTTCGGGGGTGTAGACCGTAAGCTGGTCAAGGAGGGTGTGAGGACCCATGTGGTGATGCCAATGAGGGTTCGGAGGTGCGGACCCTTTAAGTGGGGAAGGGTGTGAGGACCTATACGGTGACGTCACGAAGATTCGGGGGTTTGGACCTTTTATGGTGGTGAAGGTGGATGAGAGGATCCATACAGTGATGCCAAGGGGGATGGAGGAGGGTGCAGAACGTAAGGTGGTGAAGGGGGGTGTGAGTACCCATACGGTGATGCCAAGGGGGATGGAGGAGAGTTTGAACCCTTAAAGTGGTGAAGGAGGGTGTGAGGACCTATGCGGTGATGCGGACAGTAAGGTGGTGAAAAGGGGGTGTGAAGACCTATACGGTGGTGTCACGAGGATTCGGGGCTTTGGACCCTTAAGGTTGTGAAGGTGGGAGTGAGGACCCATACGGTGATACCAAGGGGGATGGAAGAGGGTTCAGAGGTGCAGACCCATAAGGTGGTGAAGGAGGATGTGAGGACTCATACGGTGATGCCAAGGGGGATGGAGTTGTTCTGGGGTGCGGATCCGTTTGTCATCCTTAAGGTGGTAGAGACAGAGCCGCCTGCAGATATTGTTGCGGTGGATTTTGGACGGAGGTACCTGATGCTCTCACGTTTCTGGACATTATTTACATTAACCCTTTGATTTCTGTTTATACTTTCCTCTCGTAGATACTTCAGACCCGGAGCGCCCCCTGTGATTAACCCCCTGGGCGCCCACTTCCCTCGTGACACTGCCGTTCCAGGATCTTTTATACTGACTCTCACCTGGACTCTTCCCAACCGGACCACTGGGGTCTTTAACATCACCAGCCCCCTTCCTGGAGACTGGTTCCTGGCTGCCCACCTGCCGAAGGATGAGGGGAAGATCACAATCAAGGTGCCGCGTCCTCCTTTGGTGGTGACATCACACACGAGCGCTGCCCTCATGGGGATCACATATTTGTGTATCTACTCCCCCCAGTGTGCATGGCCTGTTCTGTACAGACGCTGGGTGGTGCAACTGCTCCCTCCCCACATATGAGTCCTGGCTGACGGTCTGGTTGGTTTGGACACAGTTTTGGCAATTTCCTGGTAACCAGTGTCTCTCTTTTAGGGGCTCCACGATGAGTGTCAGTATCTCTTCCAGCCGCAGCTCATTGTGCAGCGGGCAGTGGCGGTGCCTGTCCTGTACCCGGGGTACGTCACTGAGCAGATGCTGCCGCCCCATAACCGCTCGGCGCTGTACAAGTAAGTGCTGCTGCACCGATCCTTTTCTGTGATAGGTGACAGTGCGGCGGGTGTCTGACGGGTGTGTGACGAGTGTGTGACGGGTATATGACAGTGCGGCGGGCAGCTGGTGGGTGTGTGACAGGTCAGTGACAGGTATATGACAATGCGGCGGGCAGCTGATGGGTGTGTGACGGTTCAGTGATTGGTATGTGACAGTGCGGCGGGCAGCTGACGGGTGTGTGACGGGTCAGAGTCAGTGACAGGTGACGGGTCAGTGACGGGTGTGTTACTGGTCAGTGACGGGCATGTGACAGTGCGGCGGGCAGCTGACGGGTATGTGACGGGTCAGGGTCAGTGACGGGTCAGTGACAGGTGTGTGACGGGTCAGTGACGGGTGTGTGATGGGTCAGTGATGGGTATGTGACAGTGCGGCAGGCAGCTGACGGGTGTGTGATGGGTCAGTGATTGGTATGTGACAGTGCGGCGGGCAGCTGACGGGTGTGTGACGGGTCAGTGACAATGCGGCGGGCAGCTGACGGGTGTGTGACAGGTCAGGGTCAGTGACGGGTGTGTGATGGGTGAGTGACAGGTGTATGAAGAGTCAGGGACAGTGATGGGTGTGTGATGGGTGAATGACAGGTGTATAAAGAGTCAGGGACAGTGACGGGTGTGTGATGGGATAGTGACAGGTGTATGAAGAGGCAGGGTCAGTGACGGGTGTGTGATGGGTGAATGACAGGTGTATGAAGAGGCAGGGTTAGTGACGGGTGTGTGATGGGTCAGTGACAGGTGTATGAAGAGTCAGGGACAGTGATGGGTGTGTGATGGGATAGTGACAGGTGTATGAAGAGGCAGGGTCAGTGACGGGTGTGTGATGGGTGAATGACAGGTGTATGAAGAGTCAGGGACAGTGACGGGTGTGTGATGGGATAGTGACAGGTGTATGAAGAGGCAGGGTTAGTGACGGGTGTGTGATGGGTCAGTGACAGGTGTATGAAGAGTCAGGGACAGTGATGGGTGTGTGATGGGTGAGTGACAGGTGTATGAAGAGTCAGGGTCAGTGACGGGTGTGTGACGGGTCAGGGTCAGAGACAGGTGTGTGACGGGTTAGTGAAGGGTGTGTAATGGGTCAGTGACAGGCGTGTGACGGGTCAGGGTCAGTGACAGGCGTGTGACGGGTCAGGGTCAGTGACAGGCGTGTGACGGGTCAGGGTCAGTGACAGGTGTGTGACGGGTCAGGGTCAGTGATGGGTGTGTGACGGATCAGGGTCAGTGACAGGCGTGTGACGGGTCAGGGTCAGTGACAGGTGTGTGACGGGTCAGGGTCAGTGACAGGTGTGTGACGGGTCAGGGTCAGTGATGGGTGTGTGACGGATCAGGGTCAGTGACAGGCGTGTGACAGGTCAGAGTCAGTGACAGGCGTGTGACGGGTCAGGGTCAGTGACAGGTGTGTGATGGGTGAGTGACAGGTGTATGAAGAGTCAGGGACAGTGACGGGTGTGTGATGGGTTAGTGACAGGTGTATGAAGAGTCAGGGTCAGTGACGGGTGTGTGAGGGGTCATGGTCAGAGACAGGTGTGTGACGGGTCAGTGAAGGGTCTGTAATGGGTCAGTGACAGGTGTGTGACGGGTCAGGGTCAGAGAGAGGAGTGTGACGGGTTAGTGAAGGGTGTGTAATGGGTCAGTGACAGGCGTGTGACGGGTCAGGGTCAGTGAAAGGCATGTGACGGGTCAGGGGCAGTGACAGGTGTGTGACGGGTCAGGGTCAGTGACGGGTGTGTGACGGGTCAGGGTCAGTGACATGTGTGTGACGGTGTTAGGTTAACTCTTAGAAATGTTCACTAGTTGCCTGATGCTGACCTAATTAAAATGGAAGTGCATGCTTGAAAAAATGACACCAGACACACACAGTCGATCTTCATCTTTCCTTGATCAGAGGTTGGCCCAAACAGACTGATTTATTCCAAGAACATGGACTTATATAAACTAGGAAAAGGGGCGTGGTCGGCTCTACAGTGGGAATACTCCGATATGTCCATTGGCAGTGGGTTGGTCCATGGGATGAGCCATGGGTGGATCTGTCACGCTGGTGCGTGGGTCTATAATGATGCTGATGGGCGTGCCTATGACATCATCGGGGTGGATCCATGGTGACGCTGATGGGCGGGTATATGACGTCATCGTGGACCATCTTGCCTTGTGTGTGTCTGAAAACTGACTTATGTATGGAGAATCGACTTCATTGGATATACTTCCCACAATCCCCTATGTCCAGAGGTTAACTAAGTATTTGATCCAATGGCGTTCCTCAACAGTCCCCCCTAAATACTTTATAAACCTTCTCACCCTACCGTGGTCCCTTAACGCCTTCACGACCGGCCGATTTTTTGCTTTCCGTTTTTTTTTTTCGCCATTCTTTTTCTGAAAGACGTAACTTTTTTATTTTTCAGTCAATATGGTCATGTGAGGGCTCATTTATTACGGAACGAGCTGTACTTTTAAGTGAAACCATAAGTTTTACCATATAGTGTACTGGAAAACGGCAAACAAAATTCCAAAATGCAGAAAATGTGCAAAAAAAGTGCGATAGCACTATTGTTTTTGAGATATTTTATTCACTGTGTTCACTATATGGTAAAACTGATGTGTGGGTGTGATGCCTCAGGTCAGTGCGAGTTCTTAGACACCAAACAAGTATAGGTTTACTTTTATATAAGGGGTTAAAAAAAATCGGAAGTTTGACCGAAAAAAGTGGCGCACATTTTACGCCATATTCCGTGACCCGTAGCGTTCTCATTTTTCAGGATCTATGACTCAGTGATAGCTTATTTTTTGTGTCTCGAGCTGACGTTTTTAACGGTACCATTTTTGCGCAGATGCTACGTTTTGATCGCCTCTTATAGCATTTTGCGCAAAAGTTGTGGCGACAAAAAATCGTCGTTTTGGCGTTTGGAATTTTTTTGCCGCTACGCCATATACTGATCAGATTAATTGATTTTATATTTTGATAGATCGGGCGTTTCTGAACGCGGCGATACCAAATGTGTGTATATTTTTTATTTTTTTAACCCTTTAATTTTCAATGGGGGGTGATTTGAACTTTTAGGTTTTTTTTGTTGTTTTTTTAAATTTTTTAAAACTTTTTTTTTAACTTTTTTTTTTTTTTAATTTTACTAGTCCCCCTAGGGGGCTATTGCGATCAGCATTCCGATCGCTCTGCACTATCTGCTGATCACAGCTATACAGCTGTAAACAGCAGATACGCTCTCTTTCTCTTTTGCTGTGCCGCTGGCACAGCGAAAGTGAAAGCAATTCATGTGTAATACAGGAGTCATCACATGACCCTGTGCTACCATGACAACTACCGGAAGTCACGTGATCGCGTCACGTGACTTCCGGTATCGGGCGGTAAGTAAAAGTTTACCGCGATCGCGCTTATAATGGCGCTGTCACATATTGACAGCGCCATTTAAGGGGTTAAACGGCACGAGCAGATAACGATTCTGCTCGTGCCTAGCAGGCACACATCTCAGCTGTGAAAATCAGCTGAGATGTGTGCCGATCGCGGCATGCTGCCGCCGGCAGACCGCGGGCAGTAACATTATGACCGCTAGGACGTAATTTTACGGCCCGTAGTCGTTAAGGGGTTAAGCCATCAGCCTCTAATACCTTTTTCTTTTTGCTGCCCGTTAGAAGAGCAATGCTAAGCCTTTGCCCCCCCTTGGCACAGACTTGTTGATCAGAGATTCTGATGTATTCACCCTACTCTGACTGCCTAGCTGGGGACTGTAAAAGACTGAAGGGGGGGCCTAGCTGTTCTATATCTACACAATAACTAACCTCTTGAGCTAAGAAAGTGAGCACTGACGTTTCTATTCCTTTCTTGATCATCTTCCTTATATAGGGAAGAACACCAGAAACAATAATAGCTGTTCAAACTTATACACTGATCACATCCCGCGCACACAGTTCACAAAGGCATAGGTAACTTCCCAGTTCTTGGAACAGACTATATAATGCAGAATAACTCAGCCAGATTTTGAGATAAATTGACTAGAAAGAGTGAGGCAATTGTCAGAATAAGCTTCTTACCGTTATGCTGCAGCTTTTAGCATTACTGTTTCTGAAAGACTGATTCTCAGTCGAGATCAGAGTACTATCCACGTCCTCAGCACTTTTCTACCTCAATACACCTGATTTTTCATAACACTAATGGATCTCTTCTTGTCTCGGGTCCATAATCTATCACCAGGAGACCTTTTAACACGATTTCCCTTACACATAGATCCGATTACCTTCAGTAACACAGTGTAGCACTTTTATGGCTTCAAATACCAACAAACAAGACAATACCAGCTACATACAGGGGTGTGTGTTATCCTTAAAAAGTCACTTAAATCCTTGAAGTAATTAGCTAGTTTAGGTCAGAAAATATTTTTCCCACCATGAGTCCCCATTGGTGTAATGTTCCTGTACCCACTGTTCACTTATCATAATTATTTCCCATATATCATCCCCAATCTAGAAATTTTCCATAAGGTCCTATGTGAAATAATCCAGCACTATGTGTGTTGTGACCCTCATTCTGGTGGTGATGTGACTCTTTACAGAGGCTGTTGTGTCCAGATGGGGGTTTCCCTTAAGCTTCATGGAAGTTGCGGAGGTCGGGAAAAGCTGGATCTTATCCTGGCTCATGGCTTATGTTTCTTTAGGATCACCCAGTCTCCTGGCTTGAGACCACGTGCTCCTGACACTGATTTAGGATCTGGAATTGGAGAATACATATGTCTATCATACTGTATAGGCAGTTGTATAAGGCGTGTACATCACTGGTCAGAATATCACACTGTATCTGTAGTATCTGTGGGAAATGTAATAATAAACCAAAAAGTATTTTATATTTATTAAGAAAAAAAAACAAAACAAATGTTTGTTAAATGATTTTCCAGCGTCCACCATTATCTTGTAGATTGTTACATTTTGATGTTCATTCAGCCTTTCCACCTCCCCACGGCTTTGTGGAGGATGAGGAGTGTGGAAAGCTGCTAATCCCCAGATACTGTTAGATCTTGATAATGACCTCTGCTATAAAATATGCACTTTTACCACTTTTAGAAACTCCATTTTTACATACCACCAACATCATGAGTTTTTCAGCAGTAACGTTTTCCATACTGGATATGTTTTAGAGCAGGCCTGAAAAGAAATTCACACATCACGCACAAATTCATACAAACTACATGTAGGTTTATATGACTAATCTGCAATCTCTGGAACAGTAGAGCGGATGAGGGATGTGTTTCTATGAGATCTTTACAGTTTTTCCACCTTATATTAGGCACACGTCTTACAAGACTGGATGTGTCTGGCCCCCTGGCTACTG
This sequence comes from Anomaloglossus baeobatrachus, assembly GCF_048569485.1. Taxonomy (NCBI): domain Eukaryota; kingdom Metazoa; phylum Chordata; class Amphibia; order Anura; family Aromobatidae; genus Anomaloglossus; species Anomaloglossus baeobatrachus. The sequence goes on from NC_134353.1 coordinate 976,449,308, forward strand.
AGCACTGGTGCCGCCCACAATACCTGGGCCATCACTGAGTAGAGAGCTCATGGCAGAGAAAGCTTACTACCCTTTGTCCACAGGCCTTCTTCAGTCAGCTGGCTCCCTACGTCTCGCACTCTATTCCTTGCTCAATCGCTTATTCCTGTAGGGATTTAAGAACACAAGGAGTGACAAATGTCACGGACATGACAGGTGCCACCGAGGTATGGTACTGGTTTGCATTGGTAAAATACTCTCAATTCTAGGCCCGTTCACTACTTCTTTGTCAGCTGCATCTGTGCGAATATCTCTTCTGGCTCCATCAGGGACCGGCTCCATCAGTCAGCTCAGATGTGAACTTTTATCTCTACTGTGCCAGGCTCATTTGATTACAGGAGAGCCTCTGCCTAGACTCATATGCACTCTACGGTCTTTGTAGGTTTATCATGTCCCATTAAGAGAGATCTGCTGCCTATACACACTTTTTTTATCATCTTAGACCCCTCTTTGCTAAGAACCACAATGATTGCAAATCTTCATCTCGTTCTCCTATTCCGATGGGAGAGGAGCGAGTGGTTTGACTTTTATTACCTCATGTTGCGTAACCTCAGCATATCCAGTGTAGAATCAACCAGCATCTTGGTATCTGGCTCCATCTATGGAAAAACTCAAAATCTGCATTAGCAATTGGCTCATCTGAGACATGTTCAAAACCTGACAATTCTTGTTACATCAGAGCAATCATGAGATATATGTATATCTGCTGTATCCTCTTATAGGTAAAAATATAAAGAAAACTTAATAGAAAAACTCAATCGGTGAAAAAATTAAAAACAGGTGTGACTTTCCACTCATATTTCCCTCCCATTTTTTGATTCCATTATTCAAAACATAACTGGATTCAAAAAGTGTGTAGCATCGGAGTTCTATATCTAGGACATAAGAAAGTCACATTGTACCTAACCGGGAACACCATAAATATTGTGTTATGTGTACCTTTATTATGGAAAACCATTTCAATGGTTTTTTAACCTTAACTTGAACCAGATAAATCTGCATTGCAATCTTTCTTTCTACAAAAAGAAAACAGATAATTCAAGACACTAAATATTATTAAAACTATTCAAACAGAATGTCATAAATCATCCACACATCTTAAACTAAATTATTATAATTATTAATAAACTAGATATTAATAAAGATTATTATAACTAACACAACACAACCTCTGGCTATAGACACGTCAATATTTGAAAACTTGAGGACATTGTCAGCGAATTTTTGGCATCTCTGTAATAATTCTGTCCATGTATATTATAACTTCTTTATGTCCATGGAGGGAGAAAAATCTAGAACAAATAAATACTGACCATCTGAATCAGATACGGTATGTGGAATAAAAAAATGAATTCTCCAAGCAAATCACCAAAAAATGTTATGAAAAACTATCTGAATAAACCCTATTTTATTATCACATCTTCCTAAGGTACGTTTATTTAAGTTTTTTCGTTTATTGCTTTCTTTAATCTATCATTTTCAATATAATTTCCTGCTAATTAGATTTTGTTTTTATGACTGTTCCGACTCCCAAATATTGCTATGTCAATATGTGCAGTTACCCTTACTAACACTTCATATGTTATTCAGTGAGTGCAGTTTTGTTAGTTTCACTAGATGGCTATAGATGTGAAAAGATGCCCCCCACAGTACATGGTTTACTAACAAAATTGCCACTGCCAGAATTAGCACATAGTTTCTTTGTCTAAGGATGGCTGGAGCATGTGGGGAGGGGGGACACTGATTTTACTTCTGCTCTAACTCTTTCCCAACTATATTCTGTAGTCTGTACTTCAGACAGACAGACAGACACAAACTCACCACATATACACACCTATCCACAGTCCTGGTCCAGTTATAGATAAAAATACTTATTTTTTTTGGTCTAAGTATGTAGTAGTCCATTCAATCCTTTGTTCAGACATTCACACAACCTCTGGTCTTCTGGTTACCTCACACATCCCCCCACTCACTTCCTGTCCTTGTCTCAACAATGTTCTGGCCACCATATTGGATTTAGATTCGAACACACCACGTGCTCAGTCAGACATTTAAAAAAAAAAAAACAACAAACATACCATGTGCTTTCAGCAGCCATTTTAAGATCTTGACACATGCCTCACCCACATGGTGAGATGATGCAAACACTCATTTTTCTGTCTAAGTATGTAATAGTCCACCCAGTCCTTTGTTCAAACATTCACACAGCACATGGTCTTCTTCACACATCCCCCACTCACTTCCTGTCTTTGTCTTAACCATGGCTCGGCCACCATTTTAAATAAAAAAACAAACAAAAACAAACCCCATGTGCTTTGTCCACCATTTTGGATTTGAACACCTTACATTCTCAGTCAGCCATTTTAAAAATAAAAACATACCATCTCCTTTCAGCCACCATCTTAAGATCTCAAAGCACCATTTAACATTCTTTGGCACTCAATTTCTTAACATTATCTGACAAACAAAAAGATGTGGGAGATGACTCAGAACTTGAACACTAAGAAGTAAAGTTTTGTTAAGTCTGCAGCAGGTGCCTCGTCACGGTGTCCCTGCTCAGTTCCTACGCAGTCCGTAATTCTTATAAACACCAATGGTGTCACCCCGGCTATAAAATTCCCGTACCAGCCGATTCACGTCCAGTGCTCTCTCTAGACCCCAATACACCTTGTACCAATTATATCACCCAAGCTTGCGCTGGGTATCCATACCAGCCACTTCACGTTCAACGTTAGGCCCTAAGACCACCACGAACCAGCCGCACCACGCAACTTAAACGCTATGCCCCAATGGTATCCTTACCAGCCATTCCACGCTACACTGCGCTAGGCTCCAAGATTACCATGTACAAGCAGTCCAACGTATTTCCTCACAGAACCACAAACCATGCCACAGGCGACAATATCCTTTACGTTTCCAGACACCACTCAAAAACACACTTGCTCTCTTAACCACCAGTCAATCTCTCCTCTAGACAACAGGCAGCAGGCAACAGAACACGTGACGGTTCTTCCACAATCAATATGGCCAACAGCCATGAGGCTCGTCTGCCGTCTACAGATACCCCGAAAAACCGGATACGGTCAGGTAATCAGGTCAGCGCACCACGAGACCACAGGAAGACTACAGATTATGAAAAAATCAGCAGACTTACCGCGTTCTCGTTAGAAACTCCTGGGATGTCCAGCACGTCATGCCGTTCCAGTCGCCGGTTCATCAGGATCTCGGGCGTCTTCATCTATTGGCCCCACGTTCAGGGCGCCAATTTGTTAGGGTAAACTCTTAGAAATGTTATTGGCCCCACGTTCAGGGCACCAATTTGTTAGGGTAAACTTTTAGAAATGTTCACTAGTTGCTTGCTACTGACCTAATTAAAATGAATCAAGTGCATGCTTGAAAAAATGACACCAAGCACACACAGTCAGATGTACATCTTTCCTTGATCAGAGGTTGGCCCAAACAGTCATTTATTCCAAGAACATAGACTTATATAAACTAGGAAAAGGGGCATGGTTGGCTCTATAGTGAGCATGCCCGGATGTGTCCATTGGTCAGTGGGTTGGTCCATGGGTTGACCAATGGGCATATCTGTGACTCTGGGGGGTAGATCTATGATGTCATCGGGGCGAGTCCATGATGCTAATGGGCGTGTCTATGACATCATCGGACGGATCTATGGTGATGCTGATGGGCAGATATATGACTTCATCGGGGGCCATCTTGCCTTGTGTGTGTCTGAAAACAAAAATGTATGGAGAATCGATTTCATTGGACATACTTCCCACAATCCCGTCAAGAGGTTAATTAAGTATTTGAATCAATGGCCCTAATCAACAGTGGGTCAGTGACGGGTGTATGACGGGTCAGGGTCAGTGACTGGTCAGCGATGGGTGTGTGACGGGTCATTGATGGGTATGAAATAGTGCGGTGGGCAGCTGACGGGTATGTAACGAGTCAGTGATAGGTGTGTGACAGTGCGGTGGGCAGCTGATGGGTGTGTGACGGGTCGGTGATGGGTATGTGGGTGCGGTGGGCAGCTGACAGGTGTGTGACGGGTCAGTGATGGGTATCTAATAGTGCGGTGGGCAACTGACTGGTATGTGACGGGTCAGTGATGGGTGTGTGACAGTGCGGCGGGCAGTTGACGGGTCAGTGATCGGTACGTGACAGTGCAGCGGGCAGCTGACGGGTCAGTTATGGGTGTGTGACCGGTCAGTGATAGGTATGTGACAGTGCGGCGGGAAGCTGACGGGTATGTGATGGGTATGTGACAGTGTGGCGGGCAGCTGACGGGTATGTGATGGCTCAGTGATGGTTATGTGACCGTGCAGTGCCTTCCTTCCTCCCTTTCTTCCTCCCTCCCTCCTCCTTCCTCCCTCCCTTCCTTTCTCCCTCCCTTCCCTTCTCATCCTTTTTTCCATCTCCTCCTTCCAATGTGTATTTGTGTATATTAATATATATATTTGTATATAGTAGGATAGTCATGTGACTCTTTTTTCAGGGTCTTCGTTCCTCAGTTTACATCAGGCTTACGGGTCCGGCTTCTCGGCTGTCGTATTGGTCAGCGATCTGTTGAGAGTTGCCCCCTTCTCCTGAAACTCCGTGCCAAAGCTCCCCCATTACATAATTCATCCAGCCAGGACTGCTCTGCGCTCGCGCCGTGTCAGCTGCTGGTGGCTCTGCCCTTATGGCAACATTGGTATTACGTGCTGGTGGAGCGGACGGCTTTGTCGGCTGCGGCCGTGTACTTCCAGTTGACTGCGCAGTTACAAGGTGGGTGCAGTGTGTTGTGCGATGGGGTTGTGTCTGGCAGTCTCACACTCATGTTGTCTCTTGCTAGACTGCTCCCGGCTTGGACTGTCTCCATCATCTGGCTCCGCTCTGAACATGCCGCAGTCTTTTGGGGCTGCAGGGGGGTTGTCCTCATTAGACGGCCTCCCAGCCCCTGGCTTCTCTCTCTCTGCGGTGAACGTGTCATGGGGCGATCCCGTCCCCTTCTTTCCCTGCTGGCCGGTGCGCCCCACCCTGAGGAATGAGCTGGACACCTTCTCCGTTCACTTCTACATTTTTTTTGGGCCCAATGTGGCCATCCTACCTGATCGGCCAGCAGTGTTTAGCATCAATCTTCTGCCGGTACTGGATAGTGGCGGGGTGCTGAACATGGAGCTGCGGCTCAACATCGTGAGTACCGAATGGAACACGGACAAGGGGTAATAGTGGGGGGAGGGTTGAGAAAAGAAATGGAGGAAGAAAGGAGTGGGGTAATGAATGGGACAAAGTGTGACAGGGTAGCGGGAGCACGGACAAAGGATTCAGTTAGATTATTAGGGAAGGGTCCTCTCTGGATGTTTGGGGTTGTTGTCTTTGTTGGATTTTTACTCTCATGTCTTGTAGACATCAGCTCAAGGGGAGAATCTGACCATTTTTGGGTGTCTGAACCATGGCGTCCCTCTGATATCTGGAGACTACTTGACCATCAGCTGCCAGACAGGTCAGTCCCAAAAATGACTCCACAGTCCCTAACACTCTATATAGTAATATGAGCAAAGGAAGGATGAAAATAGAAACACTATCTTTGTACTGCTGATTCTTGCTGCGCCATAGTTGTGGCTGGTTGTTGTCCTCTTCTTCGGGTCTCTGCTGGCTCCTGCCCTCGGCCTCAAATCCCAGCCAGCCCTTGCACTCCTCCTCAGTTTCCCGACCTCTGCCTCTGGTCCTCACTGGTTCCAGCCTCTTTCCTAGTGTCCTCACTGGTTCCCACCTCTCTCCTGTCGACCCCGCTGGTCCTGCCCTCCTGCTGGAAGTCACAACTGGTTCTCGCCCTCTTCCTCAGGTCCCTGCTGGTTCTCGTTCTCCTTGGATCCATGCTGGTCCCCGCCCTTCTCTTTAGATCCCCTCTTGTTCCCGAACTTGTGGTCACTACTCCTCATCAGGGGTCTCTGCTGGTTCCTATCCTGTTCCTGGGATCCCTGCTGGTTCCTACTCTTCTCACAGAGTTCTGCTACTCTACTTTCTGCTTGCTCTCGCCTTCCTACTAAGGTGTCTACTGGTTCTCGCCCTTATCCTTAGGTCCCTGTTAGCTTTTGCTCTCCTTTTTGGATTTTCACTGCTCTGAACCTCCTTTTCGGCTCCCTGCTGGCTCCTGCCCTCCTCATCTGTTCCCGACTTGCCCCCTCCTTGGGTCTCTGCGGGTTCCCGCCCTCTTCCTCGGGTCCCCTCTAGTGCACAAATCCTCCTCCGGGTCCCTGCTGTTCTCCACTCCTCCAGGGGTCCCTGCCAGTTCACACCTTCCTCCAGTAGTCACCACTCTTCTGCAGGACTCTCCGCCGCAAATTCTGGCTCTCATCAGCCTCTAGGGGTCCTGAGGTCCATGCTGACTCCCATCCTCCTCTTGGGGTCCATGCTGCTTTCCACCATCCTCCTGTGGTCCCCTCTAGCTCCTGCCTTTCTCTTGGGGTACCTGTTGGCTCTCACCTTTCTCTTGGAGTCCCTGCTGGTTCCCACCATTCTCCTGGGGACCCTGTAGCTTTCTCTGACCGCCTCCTAAGGTCCCTGCTCCTCATCTGGTTCCTGGTGGTTCCCACACATGCTGAGATTCTCGCTGGCTACTGCCTATCTTTTGGAGTCCCCGCTGGCTTCTGCCATCCTCCTAGGGTCCCTGCTGGTTCTCAACCTCCTCTTCCAGGTCCCCACACATCCTGGGATTCTTGCCCTCTTCCTGGGGTGTCCACTGGTTCCTTTCATCCTCCTTGGGTCTCTGCTGGTTCCTGCTCTCCTCTTGGGATCCCAGCTTGCTCTCACACTGTTGGTGTCTACCCCTTTTTTCAAGGCTCCTGGCTGGTTCATACCATCATTCTCAAATCCCTGCTGGCTCTCATTCTCCTCCTCTGATCATACCTGGCTCTCTTCCTCCACCTCTCCTCACCACTGGCCATTGCCTTCTTCCTTGAGTCCTGCCTCGTCCCCGCCTGCCTTCTCTGCTCACCACTGGCTCATGCCCTTTTCATCTGGTCCTTACTGGCTCTTGCCCTCCTCCACTGGTGCTGCTGGCTCTCGCCCTCCTTCTTAGCTCTCTTCCTTGGATCTCCACTGGTTTGCTCCCTTCTTCTTGGGTCCCATTTAATTCTCGCCCTCCTCCTCAGGACCCTGCTGGTTTCCACCCTTTTCCTCTTTTCCTCTGGTCCCTGCCTATTGTATGAGCTGCTCTCATGTCCTTGTGATGCTTTTCCCTTCAGATTTGCACTCCGGCTTTGCCTTATCGGTAAACACAACAAATGGCGTCAGCCGCCTGCGAATCCCATACCCCCAGACCGGCACTTGGTACCTGACTCTGCACTCCCTCTGCAGCTCCGAGCATGGGTGAGGACTCTGGACATGCATAACTATAATTCTCATTATGGACTGTTTTCCTGTCTGACTCTAACGCTCATTGTTGACTGCTCCTGCGTCGGTAGGTGGCGGCAATGCGGTAACATCAGCGCTGAGCTCAGCCTTCGCACCTTCCTGTCTCCATGTATAAGTGAATGTGGCCCTTATGGACAGTGCAAATTGCTGCGCACAAACAACTACCTCTACGCTGCCTGCGAGTGTCGAGCAGGTAACAAGGGTTTAAAGCAAGAGGCTGTGATGTCACAGAGAAGTGACAATATCAACCTTAGTGTGCAGGGTTAGGGTTTTAGGTTGCGAGATGCAAGCAGTCTGGGGCAGGGGACGCAGCAGTCTGTGTGCATGAACCGGGGAACACGGGCAGTCTGGGCCTGTGCAGGGGGAAGCAGATGGACTTGTAGGCCTGGCGACGTGGGCAGACTTCTGGGCCGGGCGACAAGGGTGGACTATGGGACGCGGGCGGGCCAGGTGAAGGGATTGACTACGGGCCGGCAACGAGGGTGGACTGCTGGCTAAGGGAGATTGGCGGCACAGGGGAAGTGGGTGGACTGTGGGCCAGTAGACGTGGATGAACTGCAGGATGGGGGAGGTGGGCGATTCAGGGGAAGTGGGTGGACTGTGGGCGGTGGGATGTTGGTGGGCCAGGGGAAGTGGGAGGACTGTGGGCCAGCGAACGTGGGTGGATTGTGGTCTGTGGGGAGGTGGGCGATCCAGGAGATGTGGGCAGATTTTGGGCAGGGAGATGTAGACGGGCCAGGGGAAGTGGGTGGACTGCAGGTTGGGAGAGGTAGGTGGGCCAGGGGAAGTGGGTGGACTGTGGGATGGGGAGTTGGGAGGGACAGGGGAAGTGGGTGGACTGTGGGCCGGCAGACATGGTTGGACTGCGGTCTGGGGGATGTGGGTGATCCAGTGGAAGTAGGCGGACTGCGGACTGGGGTATGCAGGTGGACTACGGACCAGTGAATGAGGGCAGACTGCGAGCCAGGGGAGGTGGGCGGGCCAGGGTAACTGAGTGGACTGCGGGCTGGGGGAAGTTGGTGGACTGCGGGCCAGGAGAGGTGGACTGCGGGCCGGGAGAGGTGGGCGTGCCAGGGGAAGTGGGTGGACTTCAGGCTGGGGACGCAGGCAGACTGTGGGACGGGAAAGTGGGTGGACTGCGGGTCGGGGAAATTGGGTGGACTGTGGGATGGTGGAGGTTGGCGGGCCAGGGGAAGTGGGTGGACTTTGGGCTGGGGATGTGGGCAGATTGTGGGACGGGGAAGTGAGCAGCCCAGAGGAAGTGGGTGGACTTCGGGCCAGGGAAAGTGGGTGGACTGTGGGATGGTGGAGGTTGGCGGGCTGGGTAAATTGGTGAACTGAGGGCCGGGACAAGTGGGTGGACTGAGGGCCCGGGGAAGTGGGTGGACTGCGGCCCATGAAAGGTCGGTGTGCCAGAGGAAGTGGGTGGACTTTGGGCTGGAAATGCGGGCAGATTGTGGGACGGGGAAGTGGGCAGGCCAGAGGAAGTGGGTGGACTGCGGGCCAGGAGACGCGGGCAGACTGTGGAATTGGAGTGGTGGGCGGGCGGGCCAGGGGAAGTGAGTAGACTGCGGGCCAGAGGACACGGGCAGACTGTGGGATGGGGTAGTGGGTGGGCGGCCCAAGTAAAGTGGATGGACTGCGAGTCGGGGAATGAGGGCAGACTGTAGGACGGGGAGGTGGACGGGCCAGGAGAAGTGGGTGGACTGTGGACCGGGAGACGTGAGTGGATTGCGGGCCGGGGAGGTGAGCGATCCAGGGCAAGTGGGCGGACTGTGGGATGGGGCAGGTGGGTGGACTGCGGTCCAGGAATGAGGATGCAGGCGGTGACTCCTTTTTATGTATCGCAGGATGGAGTGGCTGGGGATGCACAGATAACTCTCAAGCCTTCACTTATGGTTTCCAGCTTCTGTCCACCCTTCTCCTGTGCCTCAGTAACCTGATGTTCCTGCCGCCCGTTCTTGTCGCCCTGCGTGGTCACTACCTCCTGGAGGCCTCAGTCTACATCTTCACCATGTTCTTTTCCACGGTGGGTCACTGTGTTCCATCCATCTTCACATCTACTGAGCCATGCTGGTAGTAGCAGAGGTCACCACCACCATCCCCCTCTCTTGCAGTTCTATCACGCTTGTGACCAGCCGGGCATCGTAGTCTTCTGTATCATGGAGTATGATGTGTTGCAGTTTTGTGATTTCCTCGGCTCCCTCATGTCTGTCTGGGTGACAGTCATCAGCATGGCGCGGCTGCAACCAATCATCAAACAGGTACTAAGCTTTGTGTGAGTGGAGCATGCATGTAGATTGTGCCTATATGACCATGCACAGAGTATCATTGAAAAGTTTGTACACCCCTGTTCAAGTAATAGTTTTCTTTGTTACATAGCTTGGATAAAGCCCCCGCCACCAATTATACATTTCATCACTAAATCCTCTATAACCGACAATGTTGTGTAGTGAGGAAATCATCCGCCCTGATATAAAACTTTTATAGTGTCGTCCATTACTACCTCTTGTGGTCGGCATTCCACAGTCTGACCGCTCTAACTGTAAAGAATCCTTTCTTATTTAGCTGCCGGAATCTCTTTTCTTCCCCCGCAGTGAGTGTCCCCTTGTCCTTAGTATTGTCTTTGGAAGGAATAAGTCCTGTTCCGTCCTTTATATTAACCACCCATGTATTTCTACATATAATGAAATCTCCTCCGAGATGTCTTCTTTCCTCCTCTCATCATACAGGCGGACGGCCTCCATTACTCCTCGTACGGGCGACGGCCTCCATTTCTCCTCGTACGGGCGGGTGGCCTCCATTACGCCTCATACGGGCGGACGGCCTCCATTACTCCTCATACGGGCGGGCAGCCACCATTTCTCCTCATACGGGCGGGCGGCCTCCATTACTCCTCATACAAGTGGGAGGCCTCCATTACTTCTCATACGGGCGGGCGGCCTCCATTACTCCTCATACGGGCGGGCAGCCACCATTACTCCTCATACGGGTGGGCCGCCTCCATTACTCATCATACGGGCAGGCGGCCTCCATTACTCATCATACGGGCGGCCTCCATTACTCCTCATACGGGCGGCCTCCATTACTCATTATACGGGCGACCTCCACTCCTTATAATAATCTAGTTGCCGCCTTTGAACTGACTAACGTCTGAATGTTCTTTATAAAATGTGGAGCCCAAAACTGGATCCCATATTCCAGATGTGGCCTTACAAGTGATTTATAGAGGGGGAACAATACGGTGGGATCTCGGGATCTTGCCTCTTTTTCTCCTCCTTTTTGCAGCTGCTGCCTGACATTGAGTGCTGCTGTTCAGATACTTGCACCCAGAATCCCCCTGTCTTTCTCCTGCGCTCCCCACTGCTCCCATTATAGATCCCTGCGGTCCCCACTGCTCCCATTATAGATCCCTGCTGTCCCCACTGCTCCCAGTACAGACCCCTGCGGTCCTCACTGCTTCCAGTGCAGATACCTGTGGTACTCCACTGCTCCAAATACAGATCCCTGCGGTCCCCACTGCTCCTAGTACAGATCCCTGCAGTCCTCACTGCTCCCAGTGCAGATCCCTGCCTTCCGCACTGCTCCCAGTACAGATCCCTGCAGTCCCCACTACTCCCAGTACAGATGCCTGCGGTCCCCACTGCTCCCAGTACAGATCTCTGCGGTCCCCACTGCTTGTATATTATTCTCTCTAATGTTTTTGCATGTCATCCCTTAACCCTAGAACGCATACCTGGGGCCTCGCAGGCATGCTAGGTCATTTGTTTTCTATGGTAGATTGTTATGCTTGCGCGTTCTAGGGTTAAAATGCCCTCACACCTCACACACCCCTGATGTCAGGCTTACTGGATGGTAGTTGCCTGGATCCACCCTCTCTCCTTTCTTAAATATCGGTATCACATCAGCCTAATCCAATCCTGAGGCACCAACCCTGTTACAAGAGTCTAAGAAGATGAGATACAGCGGTGTGTGGATTACTGAGCTCAATTCCCTCAGTATTCGTGGATGAATGCCATCTGGCCCGGGGGATTTGTCAATGTTTCATTTCCTCAGGCGCAGGCATACTTCTTTTGTTAAATTTATTATATCGGGGGGAAGAACTTTGAGTTTTGCCTTGTTGAATGATCCCTGGAACAGTCAGTTCCTTGGTGACCACGGATGAGAAGTGCCCGTGTTATGCTCATGGGGCGAGCACTGTATTAGTGAGTCCACTGGACCGAAGGTACCTTTCACTTGCCTGGGGGAGTGACCTGGACCAGCTGCCGAGTCTTCTCTATTGCCACTGGAGGTGGCAGCAGGTACATGCGCTGGTAGGCAGAGGGCAGCCCCGGGGATCTGCGGTACCCCAGCAGCTGGCACCACAGACATAGGTAGAAATGGCAGCTTCAGCAGGCGGAGTAGTGGATCAGTCTGGGGTGAATGGATGGATGGCTGGAGCGGCCGGCATGGACGATTGCGGCAACTTGTTAAGTAGACAGCCGGCGTGGATGGTCACAGCAGCAACAGATAAGGGCACACTGTAACGGAGGTACAGGTCAGCAGTAGCAACAATATAGCATAACAGTATGATGTCAGTGACAGCAGCACTGAGAACTAGTAACTAAACTAACATGTTGCCCAGGCACCTCCCATAGGGCAGAGGTGCCTTATGTACCTGCAGCCTCTCAGACCTGAGAAGCACTTACAGTTTAGGGGATTCAGAGCCTCTAAGAAAAGGGGTTGTGGCAGCACACATGCCCTTAGAACAGATCCTGGAAGAATGCGAGATGTGCATAGCCTCCGGGAGACAGCAGCATGAGCTGAGGATGGGGTAACCACTGCAGGACGGCCAGATGGGTGTCAAGCTGGGTGTGGGGAGAGACACCCAGCAAGTGGACTCCTGGGAATAAGGGAGGCTGAAACACAAAGAGGGGGGGGACCAGGGGCTCCTGACACTGCGGGGCCCTGCGCTTGCCCTCAAACCACAGGTACCTATAAGGGTTAGGAGGTGTGGCCCGCCAACGTGCCCCTGTCTCCTAGCCAGACCCTAGGACAGTCATGGCGAACCTTTTACAGGCAGAGTGCCCAAACTGTAGTTCTAAACCCATTTTTTTTTCCGAAGTGCCAACCAATCCTATTATGTAAATAATTGATTTTAATCTTACCTTGGCAGTCTTCTCTTCTCTCCAGCAGGGGGCATCACGCTCATGCGTGCTTACTACACATTGAAGCTGAGCCCCTGCCCTTTCCAGACACAGCAGTTGGATTGATCTTTCTGGAAATAAATTGCAGCATATTAGACAGAGATTTTAGCATGGAATGCAATCAGATGTCACCCTGTAATCCACATCTACATTTCAAAGTCTGAACATCTTGAAATCCCATAAAGACATGCTCCCCTCCCCTTTCATTGTGTAGTTATGTCCCCCTTCCTGGCCACTTCCTGGTAAACATGTCCCCCATCCTGATATATACTTACTACATTCTGGTAAATTTGTCCACATCATGTCCCCATCCTGGTAAATGTACCCCATTCCTGGTAAATGTACCCCATCCTGGTAAATGTACCCCATCCTGGTAAATGTACCCCATCATTGTAAATGTATCCCATCCTGGCATGTTCCCCCATGCTGTTAAATGACCCCATCCTGGTAAATGTACCTCATCCAGGCATGTTCCCTTATCCTGGTAAATGTACCCCATCCTGATAAATGTCACCCTTCCTGATAAATGTTCCCCATCCTGGCATTTTTCCTCATCCTGGCATGTTCATGTACCCCCATCCTGGCATGTTTCCCCCCATTCTGGTAAATGTATCCCCCTTACTGGTAAATGTATCCCCCATACTGGTAAATGTACCACCCATACTGGTAAATGTACCCCTTCCTGGCATGTTTCCCTTCCTGCTAAATGTACCCCATCCTGGCATGATTTCCCCCATCCTTGCAGTCATGTTTCCACCCATGCTTACAGTCATCTTTACCCCCATCCTTGCAGCCATGTTTCCCCCATCTTTGCAGCCATGTATCCCCCATCTTTGCAGCCATGTTTCCCCCATCTTTGCACGTTTCTCTCCATCTTTGCAGCCATGTTTTCCCCGTGCTCAGTTTGCCCCGTGCTCTGTTTGTATATGCCCCATGCTCCCATGTTCCCCCCGTGCTAGCTCTGTCCCCCGTGCTCCCATGTTTGCCCCGTGCTCCCCATGTTTCCCCCGTGCTGGCTCTGTCCCCCGTGCTCCCCATGTTTCCCCCGTGCTGGCTCTGTCCCCGTGCGCTCCATGTTTCCCCCGTGCTGGCTCTGTCCCCGTGCGCTCCATGTTTCCCCCGTGCTGGCTCTGTCCCCGTGCGCTCCATGTTTCCCCCGTGCTGGCTCTGTCCCCGTGCGCTCAATGTTTCCCCCGTGCTGGCTCTGTCCCCGTGCGCTCCATGTTTCCCCCGTGCTGGCTCTGTCCCTCGTGCGCTCCATGTTTCCCCCGTGCTGGCTCTGTCCCCGTGCGCTCCATGTTTCCCCCGTGCTGGCTCTGTCCCCGTGCGCTCCATGTTTCCCACGTGCTCCCATGTTTCCCCCGTGCGCTCCATGTTTCCCCCATGCTGGCTCTGACCCCGTGCGCACCATGTTTCCCCCGTGCTCCCATGTTTCCCCCGTGCTCCCATGTTTCCCCCGTGCGCTCCATGTTTCCCCTGTGCTGGCTCTGTCCCCGTGCGCTCCATGTTTCCCCTGTGCGCTGCATGTTTCCCCCGTGCTCCCCATGTGTCGCCCGTGCGCTGCATGTTTCTCCTGTGCTCCCATGTTTCCCCCACGCTCCCCATGTGTCCCCCGTGCGCTCCATGTTTCCCCCGTGCTGGCTCTGTCCCCGTGCGCTGCATGTTTCCCCTGTGCGCTCCATGTTTCCCCCGTGCTGGCTCTGTCCCTGTGCGCTGCATGTTTCCCCCGTGCTCCCCATGTGTCCCCCGTGCACTGCATGTTTCTTCCGTGCTCCCATGTTTCCCCCGTGCGCTCCATGTTTCCCCCGTGCGCTCCATGTTTCCCCCGTGCGCTCCATGTTTCCCCCGTGCTGGCTCTGTCCCCGTGCGCTGCATGTTTCCCCTGTGCGCTCCATGTTTTCCCCGTGCTGGCTCTGTCCCCGTGCGCTGCATGTTTCCCCTGTGCGCTGCATGTTTCCCCCGTGCAGGCTCTGTCCCCCCCACATCTTGGCACAGCCACACAGAAGCTAAAAATAAAAAAAAAACTCACCTTCTGGCCCCCACTCCTCCACTGCTGCGTCCTCAGTCACTTCAGTTCCCGCGCAGCCACAAGACACCGGCGCCGCCTACTGACGCTCCTCCGTCTCCTAGGCAACAGGCCTGCAGCCCAGGAGAGGAGGCGTGTCAGAGCGAGGAGAAATGTCTCCTCTGCTAAACACCAGTTTGAGCTGCAGGCGCGACCACACCAGCAGATCAAACTGGCGCAGTGTGGCGACAGCGCGCGTGCCAGCACAAACGGCTCTGCGTGCCCTGTCTGGCACGCGTGCCATAGGTTCGCCATCACTGCCCTAGGACTAAATCCCACCACCCACCAAACCACGGAGGGAAAAACAAACACAAAAATAAACAGCAAAATGGGAAAAAGGAAAAACAACAAATTATCTTGAGAAGGAATCTTCAGAATATACAGCAACAGTAGTCTGAAGCCACATGCACTCCTAAGCAAGCAACATCTCCAAGTGAAGAGTATAACCCGCACTGGAGTAGTGAGAGGCCCCACGAAAGGCTCCTCCAACCTGGCAAGGAAACAGAAAAAAACCTAAATCAAGCCCTTAAAGGGACAGCATCCATTAACGTCTGTAAGATCGCCAGGCCCTTCTGCACCTGGTCCCAGCAGCAACACCTGAAGGTCCAGACACATCCGAGACAATGGGTGAGAGAGCCGTGACGGGTGAGATTGTGGGCGTTACAGTACCCTCCCCTTTTACCCCCCTCTTTTCCAGGAATCTCTTAAGGAGAAGAGGGGCATTAATATTCTGCCTTAGTAAGGTCCCACGACCTTTCCTGAGGACTGAACCCCTTCCACCAATTCACCAGGTCGTAAGTTTTACCTCTGACCTCTTTTATTACAAGGATGACTTTTACCTCATAGATGTCTTCATCCCTGACCGGAGGCGGAGAGGTGCGTGGATGCCTGTGATAACAGCTCAGGAGGACAGGTTTGAGGAGGGACACATGGAACGAGTTGGGGATGCGTAGAGAGGCCGGGACCGTTAGCTTGTAGGACACCTCGTTGATTCGCTGGAGCACCTTGAAGAGACCGATAAAGCGGGGACCCAACTTGTAAGAATGCAACTTGAGACGGACGTACCTTGTCTCCGGGCTGGAATGAAGGAGAGTCTAGTCGTCTCTAGTCCGAATGATTCTTCATACGGATGGAGGACTGCTCCAGGAAGGACTTGGTCTCCACCCAGATGTTGGAGAATGTCTTGACGAGGGAATCGGCCGCAGGATTGCGGAGGTGAGTGCCACTGGGAACGGGATTCTGGATCATTGTCCATACACAATCTGAAAAGGAGACTTAGTGGAGGACTCACTCACGTGATTGTTGTAGGACAACTCCGCCCAAGGAAGGAGCTTGACCTAGTCACTGTGATGCTCGTTGAAGAAGTGACGCAGGAAGTTCTTCAGGATCTGGTTTACCCGTTCCACTTGGCCGTTGGACTGCGGATGGTAGGCCGACGAGAAGTCCAAGGTGACATCCAGCATCTTGCAAGTGGCCCTCCAGAATCGAGACATAAACTGGAAGCCTGTGTCAGATACAATATGGAGTGGTAGACCATGCAGCCAAAATATTTGTAGATGAAGTGCAAGCAATGGCATGGAGGGAAATCCGGACAGCAGCGTGAAATGGGCCATTTTAGAGAATCTGTCCGCCTCTACCCAGATGACGGTGCAACTGGAGGACTTCGGTAAATCTGTAATAAAGTGCATCCCAATGTGTTTCCAGGGGCAGGAGGGCACCAGCAAAGGAAGCTTCTTCGTTGTCTTGTTGCGGGCACACGAAGGACAGACCGACACAAACTCCAGGACATCTTGTCGCAATGTAGGCCACCAATAATGTAAATGAAATCAGCTGACCCCACAGAAGAACTCACCTCCTGTCTTAACGGGAGGAACCTGGGACACGTCTATGGGAGCCACTGTCACCATCCTGGAAGGCTCGATTATGTGTTGAAGCTCTTCCTTCTGATTGGCCGACAGAAACGACTGGGACTGCGCATCAGCTTTGTGCTGCATTTCTGCCCTGCTGAGAAGAACGTCAAAGTCGAAGCGGGCGAAGAATAGCGACCACCGGACTTGACGTGGGTTCAGCCTCTGAGCTGACTGTAAAAGGCAAAGTTCTTATGGTCGGTGTAGATAATGAAAGGGTGCATAGCTCCCTGCAGCAGATAACGCCATTCCTCCAGAGCCATCTTTATTGCCAATCAAGTAGTTGCACTCGGCTGGAGGGAAAGACCTAGAAAAGAATCCGAACGTTACAGCCTTACCCGTATCTGACTTCTGTGTGAGGACCGCCCCGACACCGGAGGATGAAGCATCCACTTCCAAGATAAACTGCTTGCTAATCTCCAGTCTATTCAGCACCAAAGCAAAGACCTGCTTGAGGGACATAAAGTCGTCTTTTGCTTCTGGGGTCAATGCTTTCGGATTCACCCCTTTGCGTGATGGGAATGACTAGGAACAAAAACAGTAGGATGAACTGATAATAATAATTGGCGAACCCAAGGAACTGTTGGATTGCTTTCAGACTGTCGGGACGAAGCCACTTCAATACTACCGACAGTTTGTCTGGATCCATCCTCAGGTCGGTATCCGAGATGATGTAACCCAAGAAAGGCAGAGAGGACTGCTCAAAAAGGCATTTCTCGTATTTGGCATATAAACGGTTCTTCCTTAAGCTCTACATTCCACCTGTGTGTCGGTAGAGAATAGGTATGAGAATATCATCCAGATACACTACCACACATGTCTAGAGCAGATTCCGGAAAATGTTGATGATAAATTCTTTAAAGACCACCAGGACATTGCTGAGCCCGAATGGCATTACCCAATACTCATAGTGGTCATCATGGCTGTGGAAAGCCGTTTTCCATTTGTCGCCCAACCGTATCCGAACCATATTGCACGCACCACGGACGTCCAGCTTGGAGAAGATCCTGGATCCTCTGGAGTCGGTTAATTCTGGTATAAGCGGCAGCGGATATTAGATCTTGACTGTGATTTCGTTGGGCCCTCTGTAGTCAATACACGGCCGCAGAGATCCATCCTTTTTCTTAACTAAGAAGAAACCGTCTCGAGCCGAAGAGGAAGATTTTTGAATGAAACCTCTTGCCAGATTCTCCTTAACAAACTCTGACATAGCTTGGTCGTCTCGGCCTGTGACAGAGGATAAGTACGAACTGGGTGAGGAGTAGACCCAGGGAGTAGGTCAATAGGGCAATCGTATTGTCTGTGTGGCAGCAGAGCCTTGGCCTCTTTCTTGTCAAAGACGTCCGCATAGGCCCAGTAGATGGACGGCAGACCCGGAAGATTACGGGTCTCACAGGCGGTCAAGGAGGTTGTACGGAAACAAGACAGCTTTCATGGCAAGTGACTTGAGCATGTCTCCAGATCTCCAGTCCAGAACTGGCTCATGCTTCCGAAGCCACGGTAGACCCAGCAACAACAGATATGACATTCACGGAAGAACATGGAAGGCGATTCTCTCCATATGCAGCATTCCCACATGTCCTTGGTGACAAATTGAATAGACTCAGGCAAAGACTTTCTATCCATGGGAATTTGTAGCTGATGCACAGGTATTCGTTACCGATCCACTATGGCCAGCTATATAAAATTTGAGTCTGCGCTGGAATCCAGAAGGGCTACTTCAGAGAACCAGGAGTTGCCACTGGTTATGGACACAGTCATATATACAGGTGAAGAAGACTTGCAATCACCTAGAGTAGCCTCTCCTACTGACCCTAGGCTGGGAAGTTTCTTGGGAGAAAAGCAGATTACAGTAGGTGCGTAGAGTTTCTGTAGTAAAAGCATCCTTCACCAGTGAGATGGGTCTCCCAGCGACCGCAGGCTGGACGCACTTGATCCTTGATCTACCTCCATTGGCTTGATACAGCAGGAGTTACTGGTAGCATCATGATGGGCCTCTGAAAAGATGGAGACAGACGCCATGACCTATTCTCATGGCTCGACACTCTGAATCGCTCTTGAAACCTGAGCTCGATACGGAAAGCCAGCGATCTTAGGTTGTCCAGAGAAGATGGCAGAATCTCTACCCACAAGCTCATCTTTTATTCTTCTGGATAATCCCTCCTGAAATACCACCACCTGAGCTTCATTGTTCCAGCCCAGTTCGGAGGACATGGTGCGTAACCGAATAATGAGGCTCCCTTCGTGAAGACTGAGCAGCGAGGATGCAGCTGAAGAAACTCAACTTGACTCATCAAACACCTTGTGGAATAATGATAATTTTCATTTATATAGTGTGCCGCCCCCGTGCCGGCAGCCTGCTGCTGCTCGGATCCGGACCTTCCGGAGTGGTGGCTCGAGGGTCTTCGGACCCGGGGTCCTGTGGACACTCCGAATGAAATGGGGGATGGTGGATGTAGGACGTACAGTGCTGGCCAAAAGTATTGGCACCCCTGCAATTCTGTCAGATAATACTCAGTTTCTTCTTGAAAATGATTGCAATCACAAATTCTTTGGTAATATTATCTTAATTTAATTTGTCTTCAATGAAAAAAAAATTAAAAAAATGGTCATAAAGCCAAATTGGATATAATTCCACACCAAACATAAAAAAGGGGGTGGAAAAAAGTATTCGCACTGTTTGAAAAATTATGTGATGCTTCTCTAATTTGTGTAATTAACAGCACCTGTAACTTACCTGTGGCACCTAAGAGGTGTTGGCAATAACTAAATCACACTTGCAGCAGGTGACATGGAGTAAAGTTTACTCAACCTCTGTCTTGTGTCCTTGTGTGTACCACATTGAGCATGGAGAAAAGAAAGAAGACCAAAGAACTGTCTGAGGACTTGAGAATCCAAATTGTGAGGAAGCATGAGCAATCTCAAGGCTACAAGTCCATCTCCAAAGACCTGAAAGTTCCTGTATCTACGGTGCGCAGTGTCATCAAGAAGTTTAAAGCCGATGGCACTGTGGCTAACCTCCCTAGATGTGGAAGGAAAAGAAAAAATTACGAGAGATTTAAACGCAAGATTGTGTGGATGGTGGATAAAGAACCTCGACTAACATCCAAACAAGTTCAAGCTGCCCTGCAGTCCGAGGGTACAACAGTGTCAACCCGTACTATCAGTCGGCGTCTGAATGAAAAGGGACTGTATGGTAGGATACCCAGGAAGACCCCACTTCTTACCCCAAGACATAAAAAAGCCAGGCTGGAGTTTGCCAAAACTTACCTGAGAAAGCCTAAAACGTTTTGGAAGAATGTTCTCTGGTCAGATGAGACAAAAGTAGAGCTTTTTTGGAAAAGCCATCAACATAGAGTTTACAGGAAAAAAAAAAGAGGCATTCAAAGAAAAGAACACGGTCCCTACAGTCAAACATGGCGGACGTTCCCTGATGTTTTGGGGTTGCTTTGCTGCCTCTGGCACTGGACTGCTTGACCGTGTGCATGGCATTATAAAGTCTGAAGACTACCAACAAATTTTGCAGCATAATGTATGGCCCAGTGTGAGAAAGCTGGGTCTCCCTCAGAGGTCATGGGTCTTCCAGCAGGACAATGACCCAAAACACACTTCAAAAAGCACTAGAAAATGGTCTGAGAGAAAGCACTGGAGACTACTAAAGTGGCCAGAAATGAGTCCAGACCTGAACCCCATAGAAGACCTGTGGAGAGATCTCACAATGGCAGTTTGGAGAAGGCCCCCTTCAAATCTCAGGGATCTGGTGCAGTTTGCTAAAGAAGAATGGTCTAAAATTCCAGGAGAGCATTGTAAGAAACTCATTGATGGTTACCGGACGCGGTTGTTCGCAGTTTTTTTGGCTAAAGGTTGTGCAACCAAGTATTAGGCTAAGGGTGCCAATACTTTTGTCTGGCCCATTTTTGGAGTTTTGTGTGAAATGATCAATGATTTGATTTTTATTTCATTCTCTTTTGTGTTTTTTCATTGCAAGCAAAATAAATGAAGATAATAATACCAAAGAATTTGTGATTGCAATCATTTTCAAGAAGAAACTGAGTATTATCTGACAGAATTGCAGGGGTGCCAGTACTTTTGGCCAGCACTGTATATGTACGGGCTGAGCCGTATTGAGTTCGTGACGCCACCCACGGTGTGTGGTGAGGTTGGACACCACCGCTGCTGTTATGGGGCACCCGGGGGAGATGTTGTGCAGCAAGTTGTTAACCCCTCCGTGGGCAGGGATGATGGCCCCGGGACCCGTTGGGCTTTGGTGCAGGGAGAAGGGCGACCGCAGAGGGTGCTGGTGTACTCACTGTTAAGAAACACACAAGTCTCTGGTAAACCAAGTTGATGGTGGTCGGTGCCCGCAACCGGCTGCGTTCTGGTCCCCCACCCGGCTGGTGGTCTCTGTCTTTCTCCTGCACTGTGTTTGAACTGTGGACTGCCTGTGCGTGAAACTTCAGGAGTCCGCTCCCGGCTGGATGTGGCCTAAGGAGCCCTTGCCTGCAGACGCTGGCCCGTGGGATCTATAAGCCTTGGCGGTAGCCTTTTTATCCCCCTCGGTGGGCTGTTGTCTTCTATGAGGGACTTTGGGTGGGACAGGACCTCTAGTCCTGGCCTCAATCAGTTAATTAACCAGTTCCAGTCGCTTCTGGTCCTGGCTTCAGGGTCCGAGTACCCCCCTGTGTGCTCCGGTTTCCTAGTCGGTTCCCTGGGTCGGTACCTGCGGGCTAGAACCCTGTCCCGGTCCACCTTGGTTCCACCGAGCCATCTTCCCGGCTTCTGCAGACGAAGACCGTCGTCTGCCTCCTAGCCAGTGGCACAAGGGCTCCTACCCTGGTACCGTTCAATTTGGGTTTTCTCTCCTCTGCCGGAGCTGCACACAGCTCCAGCCCACACACTTCTCCAACTTTAACTTTAAAACCTTTCTCTTGTTTTCCCGCCCCGGGCTGTCTGGACCCCTGGGTGGGCGTGCACCAACCGCCTGGTCACGCCCACTGGTGTGTCTATCTTTCCCAAAGGGGGGGTGACTAGGGTTTGTGTTTGGCTGCTGTCACCTGGTGTGGGGACGGTGTTGTGTAGGGGTCTACCTGTGACTACCTGGCCCGGCCAGGGTGTCACAATAGCACCAACATATTCCGCAGCGCTTTGTCTTCAAGAAAGCTGGGAGACTCTGGGTAATATTTGTTTCTTTCCCACAAAGGGTTAACTCTACGCCAGGGCTTCACAGATTAAGTGAGACATCATAAAAGCCACCTTGGTCCGATCCAAGGGGAATAGGTGCGACAGCAGCTTGAAGTGCAGGGAGCACTGGTTTATAAAGCCTCTGCATAATTGGGAATTGCCATCAAGCGTGGAAGAGGCAACAAGTGGAGGCTGGTATATAATATATAATAAACACGTGATATAGATCCCTCTGTGTGTAATGACTCTATATAATACACACATGAAATAGATCCCTCTGTGTGTAATGACTCTATATAATATATAATAAACATGTGAAATAGATCCCTCTATGTGTAATGACTCTATATAATATATATAATACACACGTGAAATAGATCCCTCTGTGTATTATGACTATGTAATATATAATAAACATATGAAATAGCTCCCTGTGTGTAATGACTCTATAATATATTACACACGTGAAATAGATCCCTCTGTGTATTATGACTCTATGTAATATATAATAAACACATGAAATAGATCCCTCTGTATGTAATGACTATATAATAAACACGTGAAATAGATCATTCTGTGTGTAATGACTCTATATCATATATAATAAACATGTGAAATAGATCCCTCTGTGTGTAATGACTCTATATAATCCAATATATAAAACAGTGTATGTGTGTATGTATGTGTGTATGTATGTACGTCCGCTAAAGGAATCCACACCGTCGCATTTACAATTACGAAGTGTTTCGCAGACACCTCACTTGACTAAGGGAATGTCATAGACTATGTTTTGAGGGAAAATATAACCCCGCACTTTACAGTTTTCAACAAAAAAACCTGCTTACACTAAAGTCAATGGAGCTGGAAGCTACACGTCATTAATAGGAGCTCTGATTGGTTGCTATAGGCAACGAAGAACATTGTAAGTATAAGACAGCTTATGTGTGAGGTAATCTGATATCGGTTGAGACAGAGACACAGACACACAGAGACAGACACACACAGAGACAGACACACACAGAGACAGACACACACAGAGACAGACACACACAGAGACAGACACACACAGAGACAGACACACACAGAGACAGACACTCACAGAGACAGACACACACAGAGACAGACACACACAGAGACAGACACTCACAGAGACAGACACACATAAACAGAGACACATGCAGAGACAAAGACACATAGAAAGACAGAGACACACACAGAGACACACAGACACACACAGAGACACACAGACACACACAGAGACACAGACACAGAGGCACACAGACAGTGACACAGACACACAGAGACACCACACACACAGAGACACACAGAGAGAGACACAGAGAAACAGAGGCACTGATAGGAGGGGGCATAATTTAGGGGATGCAATCCAAGTTATGCATCCACGTCTTAAACCCGTTGCCATTCCAAATCATGAGTCATTTGCATGCAAGCTATTCGTCCACACAGACCACTGATGTACGGATCTGCGTAGGAAATATGACTGCTTTAATTACGGAAGTTCAGATACATTTAAAGAAATCAGTTGGATAAGAGCCAAGAATACGTAACACGTCTCCTATTGCGTAAACGGCAAAAAGAGCTTATTCTGAGATATATATGTATTCATAGCAAAAGAGCACTGGGCACCGCTAAATCTCCCAAACGTTCGCAATCCTGCAGACCGCATGGGTGCACAATCCCAGAATTAGTCCAGACCATAGATCCACTTAGTAGAAAGAAGGGCAGCAACCACCAGGCTTCTGTGCAAGAAAATAATAAAAAATTCTCTTGCACAGAAGCATGGTGTTTGCTGCCCTTCATTCTCGATATACGTTATGTATATGTGTTTCATCATTCTATAATATTAAGTCAGCATGAATCACTTATGACCAGAAAGGCCCATATCTGAGTACAGTTCGAACGCTATTTTGAGTCCTGTTTTTGGATATCTTTATATAATTCTTAATACTCATAACAGTTCATAACCATGTCCATAAGAACACACACACATAGACACACAGAGACACACAGACACACACAGAGACACACAGAGACAGAGAGACTAACGGCCGCTTTACACGCTACGACATCGCTAAAGAGATGTCGTTGGGGTCACAGATTTTGTGACGCACATCCGGCCGCGTTAGCGATGTCTTTGCGTGTGACAGCTATTAGCGATTTTGAATCGTTGCAAAAACGTTCAAAATCGCTAATCGTTTACATGCCCCCCTATTCTGAATTATCTTTGCTGCTGCAGCAGCGATGTAGTTCATCGTTCCTGCGGCTGCATACATCGCTCCGTATGACACTGCAGGAACGAAGAACCTCACCTTACCTGTGTCCCGCCCACAATGAGGAAGGAAGGAGGTGGGCGGGATGTTCGTCCCGCTCATCTCCACCCCTCCGCTTTGATTGGGCGGCCGCTTAGTGACGTCGCTATGACGCCAAACGCACCGCCCCCTTAGAAAGGAGGCGGTACGCCGGTCACAGCGACGTCGCTATGCAGGTAAGTATGTGTGACGGGTCCGAGCGATTTTGTGCGCCACGGGCAGCGATATGCCCGTGTCGCACAAACGATGGGGGCAGGTACGCACGCTAGCGATATCGGTACCGATATCGCAGCGTGTAAAGCGACCTATAGAGACACACAGAGATACACACAGACACATATACACAGAGGTATACAGACACACACAAAAACACACAGAGACAGACACACAGAAACACACAGGGACACACACACACAGACCGTCACAAAGACTAATACAGAGACAAAGATGCACAGAAACACACACAGAGACTAATACAGAGACGCACAGAGATACAGAGAGACACAGACACACAGGTAGAGACAAACAGAGAATGATACAGAGAAACACAAAGACAGACACACAGAGACACACACAGAAACACACAGAGACACACACAGAAACACACAGAGACAGACACACAGACAGACACAGAGACAGATAGACAGAGACAGACACACAAACAGACACAGATGGAGAAACGCATAGACAGACAGAGATAGGCAGAGAGACAGAGAAAGAGAGACAGACAGACAGAGAAAGAGACTGAGTCAGAGAAAGAGAGACAGACAGAGAAAGAGAGGGAGAGAAATAGAGAGGGAGAGAGAGTGGGAAAGAGGGAGAGTAGTAGAGAGACAGAAAGGCACTTAGTTACTATCTATGGAACGCTGGGTACTACAGCTAGTCTAATATTTAAAGCTGAGTGTATGTGTGTATGTGTATGAACAGTATGTCCGCTAAAGGAATTCGCGCCGTCGCATTTACAATAACGAAATTTTGCACAGACACCTCATTTCACTGAGGGAACTTCATAGACTTTTGATGGGAAAATTTAACCCCACGCTTTACAGTTACTCTCCAAAAAGCCTGCCTCTGTTAAAGTCAGTGGATCTGGGAGCTACAGGTCATTAATAGGAGCTGTGATTGATTGCTATAGGCAATGAAGGACATTTTTTGTATAAGAAGCTTATGTGTGAGGTGAGTGGGAGAGAGAGAAAGAGACAGACATAGGCACAGCCAGACAGAGAAAGAAACAGCCAGACAGAGAGACAGAGACAGCCAGAGAGAGAGAGACAGAGACAGCCAGAGAGACAGAGACAGCCAGAGAGAGATAGAGACAGCCAGAGAGAGAGAGAGAGACAGAGACAGCCAGAGAGAGAGAGAGAGACAGAGACAGAGAGACAGAGACAGCCAGAGAGACAGAGACAGCTAGAGAGAGACAGCCAGAGAGAGAGACAGAGACAGCCAGACAGAGAGACAGACAGCTAGAGAGAGACAGAGACAGAGACAGCCAGAGAGACAGAGACAGCTAGAGAGAGACAGCCAGAGAGAGAGACAGAGACAGCCAGACAGAGAGACAGAGACAGCCAGAGAGACAGACAGCTAGAGAGAGACAGCCAGAGAGAGAGACAGCCAGACAGAGACAGCCAGAGAGACAGAGACAGCCAGAGAGAGACAGAGACAGCCAGAGAGACAGAGACAGCTAGAGAGAGACAGCCAGAGAGAGACAGCCAGAGAGAGAGACAGAGACAGCCAGACAGAGACAGCCAGAGAGAGACAGAGACAGCCAGACAGAGACACAGAGAGAAAGACAGAGACAGCCAGACAGAGACAGCCAGAGAGAGAGACAGAGACAGCCAGACAGAGACACAGAGACAGCCAGAGAGAGACAGAGACAGCCAGACAGAGAGACAGAGACAGCCAGAGAGAGAGAGACAGAGACAGCCAGAGAGACAGAGACAGCCAGAGAGAGAGAGAGAGACAGGGACAGCCAGAGAGAGACAGAGACAGCCAGACAGAGAGACAGAGACAGCCAGAGAGACAGAGACAGCCAGAGAGAGATAGAGACAGCCAGAGAGAGAGAGACAGGGACAGCCAGAGAGAGAGAGACAGAGACAGCCAGACAGAGAGACAGACAGCCAGAGAGACAGAGACAGCTAGAGAGAGACAGCCAGAGAGAGAGACAGAGACAGCCAGACAGAGAGACAGACAGCTAGAGAGAGACAGCCAGAGAGAGAGACAGAGAGACAGAGACAGCCAGAGAGACAGAGACAGCTAGAGAGAGACAGCCAGAGAGAGAGACAGAGACAGCCAGAGAGAGAGACAGAGACAGCCAGACAGAGAGACAGAGACAGCCAGAGAGACAGACAGCTAGAGAGATACAGCCAGAGAGAGAGACAGCCAGACAGAGACAGCCAGAGAGAGAGACAGACAGACAGAGAGAGACAGACAGCCAGAGAGACAGAGACAGCTAGAGAGAGACAGCCAGAGAGAGACAGCCAGAGAGAGAGACAGAGACAGCCAGACAGACAGAGACAGCCAGAGAGAGACAGAGACAGCCAGAGAGAGACAGCCAGACAGAGACACAGAGAGAGAGACAGAGACAGCCAGACAGAGACACAGAGACAGCCAGAGAGAGACAGAGACAGCCAGACAGAGACACAGAGAGAAAGACAGAGACAGCCAGACAGAGACAGCCAGAGAGAGAGACAGAGACAGCCAGACAGAGACACAGAGACAGCCAGAGAGAGACAGAGACAGCCAGACAGAGAGACAGACAGCCAGAGAGAGAGAGACAGAGACAGCCAGAGAGACAGAGACAGCCAGAGAGAGAGAGACAGGGACAGCCAGAGAGAGAGAGACAGAGACAGCCAGAGAGACAGAGACAGCCAGAGAGAGATAGAGACAGCCAGAGAGAGAGAGAGAGACAGGGACAGCCAGAGAGAGAGAGACAGAGACAGCCAGACAGAGAGACAGAGACAGCCAGAGAGACAGAGACAGCTAGAGAGAGACAGCCAGAGAGAGAGACAGAGACAGCCAGACAGAGACACAGAGACAGCCAGAGAGAGACAGAGACAGCCAGACAGAGACACAGAGAGAAAGACAGAGACAGCCAGACAGAGACAGCCAGAGAGAGAGACAGAGACAGCCAGACAGAGACACAGAGACAGCCAGAGAGAGACAGAGACAGCCAGACAGAGAGACAGACAGCCAGAGAGAGAGAGACAGAGACAGCCAGAGAGACAGAGACAGCCAGAGAGAGAGAGACAGGGACAGCCAGAGAGAGAGAGACAGAGACAGCCAGAGAGACAGAGACAGCCAGAGAGAGATAGAGACAGCCAGAGAGAGAGAGAGAGACAGGGACAGCCAGAGAGAGAGAGACAGAGACAGCCAGACAGAGAGACAGAGACAGCCAGAGAGACAGAGACAGCTAGAGAGAGACAGCCAGAGAGAGAGACAGAGACAGCCAGACAGAGAGACAGACAGAGAGAGACAGAGAGACAGCCAGAGAGAGAGACAGACAGCTAGAGAGAGACAGCCAGAGAGAGAGACAGAGAGACAGAGACAGCCAGAGAGACAGAGACAGCTAGAGAGAGACAGCCAGAGAGAGAGACAGAGACAGCCAGAGAGAGAGACAGAGACAGCCAGAGAGAGAGACAGAGACAGCCAGAGAGAGAGACAGAGACAGCCAGACAGAGAGACAGAGACAGCCAGAGAGACAGACAGCTAGAGAGAGACAGCCAGAGAGAGAGACAGACAGACAGAGACAGCCAGAGAGAGAGACAGAGACAGCCAGAGAGAGACAGACAGCCAGAGAGACAGAGACAGCTAGAGAGAGACAGCCAGAGAGAGACAGCCAGAGAGAGAGACAGAGACAGCCAGACAGACAGAGACAGCCAGAGAGAGACAGAGACAGCCAGAGAGAGACAGCCAGACAGAGACACAGAGAGAGAGACAGAGACAGCCAGACAGAGACACAGAGACAGCCAGAGAGAGAGACAGAGACAGCCAGACAGAGACAGCCAGAGAGAGACAGAGACAGCCAGACAGGGAGAGAGACAGCCAGACAGAGACACAAAGACAGAGACACAAAGACAGCCAGAGAGAGACAGCCAGACAGAGAGACAGCCAGACAGAGACACAGAGACAGCCAGAGAGAGACAGAGACAGCCAAACAGGGAGACAGAGACAGCCAGAGAGAGAGACAGAGCAAGCCAGACAGGGAGACAGAGACAGCCAGAGAGAGACAGCCAGAGAGAGACAGCCAGAGAGAGACAGCCAGACAGAGACAGCCAGACAGAGACACAGAGACAGCCAGAGAGAGACTGAGACAGCCAGACAGGGAGACAGAGACAGCCAGAGACAGAGACAGCCAGACAGGGAGACAGAGACAGCCAGAGAGAGACAGATACAGCCAGACAGGGAGACAGAGACAGCCAGACAAGGAGACTGAGACAGCCAGAGAGGGAGACAGCCAAACAGAGACAGCCAGAGAGAGACAGCCATAGACAGAGAGAGAGAGAGAGACAGAGACACAGTTACTATTCCGGGCAGCGCCGGCTACTACAGCTAGTATTATTATAATGTTTTTAGATAATTTAGATAAATCCTCCTTTCCCTTCCAGTATAAGGCATAGGCAGTGGTTCATTTATGGAAAATGCTTTTTTAGACATACCAAATATTGATCTCATTCATTTTTCTTGCAGCTTTTGATAGGAGATCTACTAAAAGCAATCTGCAGTTCATAGGGGTTTAAATGGAACAAGTCAACAGGAAAATGCCGTCCGATCTGCCGGCATCGTGTTATAGAGCGGGGGGAGTGGAGTAGATTGACCGTCCGATCTGCAGCCATCGTGTTATAGAGCGGGGGGAGTGGTGTACATTGGCCGTCCGATCTGCCAGCATCGTGTTATAGAGCGGGGAGTGGAGTAGATTGACCGTCCGATCTGCAGCCATCATGTTATAGAGCGGGGAGTGGAGTAGATTGGCTGTCCGATCTGCAGCCATCATGTTATAGAGCGGGGGGAGTGGAGTAGATTGGCCGTCCGATCTGCAGCCATCGTGTTATAGAGCGGGGAGTGGAGTAGATTGGCTGTCCGATCTGCAGCCATCGTGTTATAGAGCGGGGGGAGTGTTGTACATTGGCCGTCCGATCTGCCGGCATCGTGTTATAGAGCGGGGGGAGTGGTGTACATTGACCGTCCGAACTGCCAGCATCGTGTTATAGAGCGGGGGGAGTGGAGTACATTGACCGTCCGATCTGCAGCCATCGTGTTATAGAGCGGGGGGAGTGTTGTACATTGGCCGTCCGATCTGCCGGCATCGTGTTATAGAGTGGGGGGAATGGTGTACATTGACCGTCTGAACTGCCAGCATCGTGTTATAGAGCGGGGGGAGTGGAGTACATTGACCGTCCCATATGCCAGCATCATGTTATAGAGCGGGGGGAGTGTTGTACATTGGCCGTCCCATCTAACCGGCATCGTGTTATAGAGCGGGGGGAATGGTGTACATTGGCCGTCCGATCCGCAGCCATCGTGTTATAGAGCGGGGAGTGGAATACATTGACCGTCCAATCTGCAGCAGTCGTGTTATAGAGCGGGGAGTGGAGTACATTGACTGTCCGATCTGCAGCCATCGTGTTATAGAGCGGGGAGTGGAGTACATTGACCGTCCGATCTGCAGCCATCGTGTTATAGAGCGGGGAGTGGAGTACATTGACCGTCCGATCTGCAGCCATCGTGTTATAGAGCGGGGAGTGGAGTACATTGACTGTCCGATCTGCAGCCATCGTGTTATAGAGCGGGGAGTGGAGTAGATTGACCGTCCGATCTGCAGCCATCGTGTTATAGAGCGGGGAGTGGAGTACATTGACCGTCCGATCTTCAGCCATCGTGTTATAGAGCGGGGAGTGGTGTACATTGACCATCCGATCTGCCGGCATCGTGTTATAGAGCGGGGGGAATGGTGTAGATTGGCCGTCCAATCTGCCGGCATCGTGTTATAGAGCGGGGAGTGGAGTACATTGACCGTCCGATCTGCAGCCATCGTGTTATAGAGCGGGGAGTGGAGTACATTGACCATCCGATCTGCCGGCATCGTGTTATAGAGCGGGGGGAATGGTGTAGATTGGCCGTCCAATCTGCCGGCATCGTGTTATAGAGCGGGGAGTGGAGTAGATTGACCGTCCGATCTGCAGCCATCGTGTTATAGAGTGGGGAGTGGAGTACATTTACCGTCCGATCTGCAGCCATCGTGTTATAGAGCGGGGGGTGACCGTCCGATCTGCCGGCATCGTGTTATAGAGCGGGGGGAGTGGTGTACATTGGCTGTCCGATCTGCCGGCATTGTGTTATAGAGCGGGGAGTGGAGTACATTGACTGTCCGATCTGCAGCCATCATGTTATAGAGCGGGGGGAGTGGAGTAGATTGGCCGTCCGATCTGCAGCCATCGTGTTATAGAGCGGGGGGAGTGGATGTTATAGAGCGGGGAGTGGAGTACATTGACTGCTGTCCGATCTGCAGCCATCGTGTTATAGAGCGGGGGGAGTGGAGTAGATTGGCCATCCGATCTGCAGCCATCGTGTTATAGAGCGGGGGAGTGGAGTACATTGACCGTCTGATCTGCAGCCATCATGTTATAGAGCGGGGGAGTAGAGTAGATTGACCGATCTGCAGCCATCGTTTAATAGAGCGGGGGGAGTGGAGTAGATTGATATATAGTTTTGTAAGAAAAGTTTCAGTATAACCTTTATTTTAATTATTTAAACTCTACTGTGAATTTCAGTCCAGTGGGCGGTCCTATCAGTGATTGACATATAGCTCTATGCACACTTATACATAGAAAGGAGTCAGTCACTGATAGGACCGCCCACTGGACTGAAAAACCCAGAATGAGCAGAAGTCTTAATGATGAAAACACAGGATCTATCTTTTCTCATTAACCTATATATCAATCTGCTGCACTCCCCATCCCCTGTAATATGGCACCGGCAGGTAACACTGCATTTTCATTTGGACAGGTTCACTTTAAGACTATTAGTTTATTTATGGGATAAGTGAATAGATTCAGTGCAAAAGTAATTCATTTGAAAATGTTAAGAATTCTCTGCCACAATTAGAATATAGCATAAATCTCCTGAAATTCCTGCTGCTATGTCCACATACATCAGCCATGCTATGTCCACATACATCAGCCAGAAAAGGCTCACATGCCCTTGGGGATTTCCATATACCGTAATATTTTGTGGCTATGACATCACATGGGGACCATCAGAAGCTGTATAAAGCAGAGACGGTGAACGCCGCCCTTTTGTGGTGAATCTGGACAGTGCGGGGATGTCGGCTCACAGCTGAGCCATAGACATACAGCAGGTGAAAAAGTATTATCACATCACAAATTTTCTAAGTAAATATATTTCTAAAGCTGCTATCAGCAAGCATCTACTCCACACGGGCAAATAAATCAAACCAAATATGTCCAGAAAATGATGATGTATCATAATGAGAAATGAAACGTATTGAACACATTAACAAATAGAGGCCAAAAAGCCCTGGAGAGTCCTGACACCGGCTGAAATCTATCAGTAATTAGAAAGCAATCCCGCCATTCACTGAAAAATAATATCCGCGGGTTCAGCTGATGCCCTATAAAAAGATCTCATTACCAAGGTGCCACACAAGAAACATCTCATGATGGGTAAAACCAGTGAACGGTCTCAAGCCCTTTGCAGTCTAAAGGGTACTTTACACGCTGCGATCTTGCTAGCGAGCGTACCCTCCCCCGTCGTTTGTGCGTCACGGGCACATCGCTGCCCGTGGCACACAACATCGCTAGGAACAGTCACACATACTTACCTGCCTAGCGACGTCGCTGTGACCGGCAAACCGCATCCTTTCTAAGGGGGCGGTTTGTTCGGCGTCACAGCGATGTCACTAAGCGACCGCCCAATAGAAGTGGAGAGGGGCGGAGATGAGCGGCTGGAACATCCCGCCCACCTCCTTCCTTCCTCATTGCCGGTGGACGCAGGTAAGGAGATGTTCGTCGTTCCTGCGGTGTCACACGTTGCGATGTGTGGTGCCGCAGGAACGACGAACAACCTCGCTACTGACCAGACAACGATTTTTGGTAAGTGAACAACGTCTCACATACCAACAATTTTTACCTCTTTTGCGATCGTTTAAGGTCGCACATAGGTGTCACACGCTCCGATGTCGCTAACGACGCCGGAGGTGCGTCACAAACACCGTGACCCCGACGATATATGGTTAGCAATGTCGCAGCATGTAAATGGCCCTTTATTGTTGCGAAACATTTTGACGACATTGGCACATCTAGAGAAAAAGACATGAATCCCACATCCCAAAGCATACTTTGATCGCAAGCCGCTAGGGAAATATATACCTGAACATGAGGTTCTTAGAGTAACATTGCGATCAGACTGTATGAAGCCACTGCCACGTCACAGCCAACCTCTGAGTGGGTCCCTAATCTATGCCTTAAAGATGCAGCGCCAACCAATGCCACAGCAGCGGCAATGCACCAGCAGGTCAGGCAACCAGGTGCCTCACAGTACTCATGCTGCAAGGCAGAGTGCCCAAGACCCCAGGCCACACCGCCCCACTGACGCCAAACCACCACCACTGCGGCCACCACACAGCACCAGCGCTAAGTGAAAGGAGCTGTACACTCCCCTTCCACAAGCTCCCAGTGTGTGAACTGGGAGCAAAAATGGCAGAACCCCACTTTGTGCGGGAAATGCTATAGTGCGCAGGCGTGCCACAAGGCAGCATCCTATTGCTAGCGGCTAATGTCACCAGTGACGCACTGCCATCCTATTGGTAGCGAGTAACATCACCGCTGATGCGCTATCATTGCTCCATTGACTTTAATGGAGGCAGGCTTTTTGGAGAGCAACTGTAAAGCGTGGAGTTACATCTTCCCGTCAAAACATAGTCTATGACGCTCCCTGAGTCACATGAGGCGTCTATGCAAAATTTCGTGATTGTAAATGCGACGGTGCGGATTCCTTTAGCGGACACACACACACACACACACACACACACACTCAGCTTTATATATTAAATAATATGGCAGACTTGTTCCTTCTCCACTGCTGAAAGTGTTTTCTAATTATCAGTATGAGGCGATTCTGATTCATCTTCAACCTGAACAGGACCCAGCCTCCCACCTTGCAGTGGTGTGAGAAGTGGTGTGAGCCCGGTAATGATACAGCCACAGTCCATCCATCTGCTCTCAGTCTCATCTTATTGGTCTATAAAACTTACACTGTGGTTGTCATTGTTTATCGGCGTAGGACATTGTGGTTGGCATTGCTTATGAGCATGGGCACTGTGGTTGGCATTGCTTATAGGTGGGTGGCACTGTGGTTGGCATTGCTTATGGGCAGGGGCACTGTGGTTGGCATTGTTAATGGGCGGGGGCACTGTGGTTGGCATTGTTTATGGGTGGGGGCACTGTGGTTGGCATTGTTAATGGGCGGGGGCACTGTGGTTGGCATTGTTAATGGGCGGGGGCACTGTGGTTGGTATTGCTTATAGGCGGGGCCACTGTGGTTGGCACTGCTTATGGGCGGGGCCACTGTGGTTGGTATTGCTTATGGGCGGGGGCACTGGGGTTGGCACTGCTTATGGGCAGGGCCACTGTGGTTGGCACTGCTTATGGGCGGGGGCACTGGGGTTGGCACTGCTTATGGGTGGGGGCACTGGGGTTGACACTGCTTATGGGTGGGGGCACTGTGGTTGACATTGTTTATGGGTGGGGGCACTGTGGTTGGCATTGTTTATAGGCGGGGGCACTGTGGTTGGCATTGTTTATGGGCCGGGGCACTGTGGTTGTACAGTAAGCACAGTAGGAGCTATGTGTTGTAGGAGAGGATGTCACTGTGGACGTATAGTCCTTCTCGTTCCAGAATGGCTGATTGGTCAGATGAGTTGTCGCTCAGTTGCCGTTACAATCCTTATTGCTCCTTCTCTTTCTCTCAGGTTCTTTACCTCCTCGGGGCCATGTTGTTGTCCATGGCTCTCCAGCTGGACCGGCATGGCTTGTGGAACCTCCTGGGGCCCAGTTTGTTTGCTGTGGGTATCATGGCCATTGCTTGGGTAAGTGAAACACTTTTCCCAGTTAGACATTGGGGCAGATGAATAGCGTCTCCTGGATTAGCTGTAATCAGAATGATGGCGGGATGTGAGCTCTGTGTGTCTCTCCCAGTAATATAGGCTGGATGTGAGCTCTGTGTGTGTCTCCCAGTAATATAGGCTGAATGTGAGCTCTGTGTGTCTCTTCCAGGAATATAGGCTGCATGTGAGCTCTGTGTGTGTCCCCCAGTAATATAGGCTGGATGTGAGCTCTGTGTGTCCCTCCCAGTAATATAGGCTGGATGTGAGCTCTGTGTGTCTCTCCCAGTAATATAGGCTGGATGTGAGCTCTGTGTGTCTCTCCAGTAATATAGGCTGGATGTGAGGGCTGTGTGTCTCTCCCAGTAATATAGGTTGGATGTGAGCTCTGTGTGTCTCTCCCAGGAATATAAGCTGGATGTGAGCTCTGTATATCTCTACCAGTAATATAGGCTGGATGTGAGATCTGTGTGTCTCTCCCAGTTATATAGGCTGGATGTGAGGGCTGTGTGTCTCTCCCAGGAATATAAGCTGGATGTGAGCTCTGTGTGTCTCTCCCAGGAATATAAGCTGGATGTGAGCTCTGTATATCTCTACCAGTAATATAGGCTGGATGTGAGGGCTGTGTGTCTCTCCCAGTAATACTGGCTGGATGTGAGCTCTGTGTGTCTCTCCCAGTAATATAGACTGGATGTGAGCGCTGTGTGGCTCTCCCAGTAATATAGACTGGATGTGAGCTATAAGTAAATCCAGGGTACTGTTGTCCTCGTTAGTTCATATATCAGCACACATTTTGTCCTGTATTTATTTTCTCTGTTCATCCTGCCACACTTTCTCTTCTATTTAAACTGCCATCTTATTACAGAGGCCAGGTGAGGGCCGGGCAGAGATCAGTGAGGGCCGGGCAGAGATCAGTGAGGGCCGGGCAGAGATCAGTGAGGGCCGGGCAGAGATCAGTGAGGGACGGCCAAAGATCAGCAAGGGACGGCCAAAGATCAGCAAGAGACTGCCAAAGATCAGCGAGGGACGGCCAGAGATCAGCGAAGGACGGCCAGAGATCAGCGAGGGACGGCCAGAGATCAGCGAGGGACGGCCAGAGATCAGCGAGGGCCGGGCAGAGATCAGCGAGGGCCGGGCAGAGATCAGCGAGGGCCGGGCAGAGATCAGCGAGGGCCGGGCAGAGATCAGCGAGGGCCGGGCAGAGATCAGCGAGGGCCGGGCAGAGATGAGTGAGGGCCGGGCAAAGATCAGCGAGGGACGGCCAAAGATCAGCGAGGGCCGGGCAGAGATCAGCGAGGGCCGGGCAGAGATCAGCGAGGGCCGGGCAGAGATCAGCGAGGGCCGGCCAAAGATCAGCGAGGGAAGGGCAGAGATCAGCGAGGGCCGGGCAGAGATCAGCGAGGGCCGGGCAGAGACCAGCGAGGGCCGGGCAGAGATCAGCGAGGGCCGGGCAGAGATCAGTGAGGGATGGCCAGAGATCAGCGAGGGCCGGGCAGAGATCAGCGAGGGCCGGGCAGAGATCAGCGAGGGCCGGGCAGAGATCAGCGAGGGCCGGGCAGAGATCAGCGAGGGCCGGGCAGAGATCAGCGAGGGCCGGGCAGAGATCAGCGAGGGCCGGGCAGAGATCAGTGAGGGTTGGCAAGAGATCAGCGGGGACCAAGCAAAGATCAGTGAGGACCGGGCAGTATCTATGACAAATTACCATTCAGAAACATAATGAACTCACAGACTTACATCCACAACACAGTAGAACATTTTTAATGAAGAAAATCTGGGAAGTTGCTTAAAGGGGTCGTCCAGTTCTTGTACAAACCTTGTTAACTCTTTTAAAATGAAAAAAACAAGCCCTTGCTTCCTCATTTGCGCCATTCCTGCGATGTGCCTCTGGACTTTCATCTGACATTGATATGCCACGTGAGCGCTGTAATGTGAATATCACTGTTTTATCAGAATGCTGCAGCCTACTAGCAGTCGCTGACTGTCTGCAGCGTTTGTCTAACATAACAGTCTCGCACAAGTGCCGGAAGAGCTTGTACTGGCATTGCTGGAACGCAGCCAGAGGGGCAACAGCTGTTTTTAAATTATTTTTAATGGGGAAATACAGAATTTAAGGCTCATTCACGCCTGTGTAATTCAGGTCTGTTGCATTTCTAAGCCAAGATCCCCGCGCTCTCTAGATTGCCAGGTATCGGCATTATGCACAGGATGTGGACAGGGGCAGGTGTAATGAGCCAAGATCCCCGCGCTCCCTAGATTGCCGGGTCTCAGCCCTATGCACAGGATGTGGACAGGGGCAGGTGTAATGAGCCAAGATCCCCGCGCTCCATAGATTGCCGGGTCTCAGCATTATGCACAGGATGTGGACAGGGGCAGGTGTAATGAGCCAAGATCCCCGCGCTCCCTAGATTGCCAGGTCTCGGCATTATGCACAGGATGTGGACAGGGTCAGGTGTAATGAGCCAAGATCCCCGCGCTCCCTAGATTGCCAGGTCTCAGCCCTATGCACAGTATGTGGACAGGGGGCAGCTGTAATGAGCCAAGATCCCTGCGCTCTCTAGATTGCCAGGTCTCAGCCCTATGCACAGTATGTGGACAGGGGGCAGGTGTAATGAGCCAAGATCCCCGCGCTCCCTAGATTGCCAGGTCTCGGCATTATGCACAGGATGTGGACAGGGTCAGGTGTAATGAGCCAAGATCCCCGCACTCCATAGATTGCCGGGTCTCAGCACTATGCACAGGATGTGGACACGGGGCAGGTGTAATGAGCCAAGATCCCCGCGCTCCCTAGATTGCCAGGTCTCAGCCCTATGCACGGGATGTGGACAGGGGGCAGGTGTAATGAGCCAAGATCCCCGCGCTCCATAGATTGCCAGGTCTCAGCCCTATGCACGGGATGTGGACAGGGGGCAGGTGTAATGAGCCAAGATCCCCGCGCTCCATAGATTGCCGGGTCTCAGCATTATGCACAGGATGTGGACAGGGGGCAGGTGTAATGAGCCAAGATCCTCGCGCTCCATAGATTGCCGGGTCTCAGCATTATGCACAGGATGTGGACAGGGGGCAGGTGTAATGAGCCAAGATCCCCGCGCTCCCTAGATTGCCAGGTCTGAGCAGCATGCACAGTATGTGGACAGGGGCAGGTGTAATGTGCCAAGATCCCGCACTCCATAGATTGCAGGATGTCGGCCCTATGCACAGGATGTGGACAGGGGCAGGAGTAATGAGCCAAGATCACCGCGCTCCATAGATTGCCGGGTCTCAGCATTATGCACAGGATGTGGACAGGGGGCAGGTGTAATGAGCCAAGATCCTCGCGCTCCCTAGATTGCCGGGTCTCAGCATTATGCACAGGATGTGGACAGGGGCAGGAGTAATGAGCCAAGATCCTCACGCTCTCTAGATTGCCGGGTCTCAGCATTATGCACAGGATGTGGACAGGGGGCAGGAGAAATGAGCCAAGATCCTCGCGCTCTCTAGATTGCCAGGTCTCAGCACTATGCACAGGATGTGGACAGGGGGCAGGTGTAATGAGCCAAGATCCCGCGCGCTATAGATTGCCAGGTCTCAGCCCTATGCACAGGATGTGGACAGGGGCAGGTGTAATGAGCCAAGATACCCGCGCTCCATAGCTTGCCGGGTCTCAGCATTATGCACAGGATGTGGACAGGGTCAGGAGTAATGAGCCAAGATCCCCGCGCTCTCTAGCTTGCCAGGTCTCAGCACTATGCACAGGATGTGGACAGGGTCAGGTGTAATTAGCCAAGATCCCCGCGCTCTCTAGATTGCCAGGTCTCAGCACTATGCACAGGATGTGGACAGGGGCAGGTGTAATGAGCCAAGATCCCCGCGCTCCATAGATTGCCAGGTCTCAGCACTATGCACAGGATGTGGACAGGGGGCAGGTGTAATGAGCCAAGATCCCGCGCTCCATAGATTGCCAGGTCTCGGCCCTATGCACAGGATGTGGACGGGGCAGGTGTAATGAGCCAAGATCACCGCGCTCCCTAGATTGCCAGGTCTCATCCCTATGCATAGGATGTGGACAGGGGTCAGGTGTAATGAGCAAAGATCCCCGCGCTCCATAGATTGCCAGGTCTCAGCACTATGCACAGGATGTGGACAGGGGGCAGGTGTAATGAGCCAAGATCCCGCGCTCCATAGATTGCCAGGTCTCGGCCCTATGCACAGGATGTGGACGGGGCAGGTGTAATGAGCCAAGATCACCGCGCTCCCTAGATTGCCAGGTCTCATCCCTATGCATAGGATGTGGACAGGGGTCAGGTGTAATGAGCCAAAATCCCCGCGCTCCCTAGATTGCCAGGTCTCAGTGTCGCGGGCGGGGAGGAGGGTGTCAGCACACCGCGCTCACCCCTTCTGCTCGGGTCCGGCAGCTGCTCCTGGTGGCTCGAGCTGTGGGCCGGATCCCGGGGTTTCTCGAGCGACACTCCTCGCCCGTGAGTGAAAGGGGGTTGTTGGGTGTGGGGATTGTTATAGTTCGTGACGCCACCCACGGTTGTGGTGCAATAGGCTCCGCCTCACCGGTTAACTGGCCTAGCACTATCGCTGCACGTTGCTTATCAGTCAGGGGATACAGCTCTAGCAACGGGTTAAGCTTTTTCCGGAAGGCCTGTAGGGCATCCGGTTTCCCGTCATACCGCGGTAGCCAGGCAGCTCCGGGCGCATAGGGCAAGGAGAATGGCATGACCTGAGCAAACGCGGGGGCCGCGGCACCTCCCGCCGGTACGACCGGGACCTGGGCAGGCCCATTCCCATCCGCAGGTGCCGCTGCGGCTGCGACCACCGCTCCTCCAGCGGCTCCGTCGGGCGCAGACATCTTGTTTCCGTCCCCCTTAGCTCTTTCCGTCCCCTCCTCTCTCGGGGCGGGGTTTTGGCCTTCGCGCCTCTACTGCTCGAGAAGACGCTCGAGCGGGAACTTTTCGCGCCAAAGATGGCGGCTTCTGAAATTTTTCTGCCGGATACCTCCGGCGGTAACAAGGCGCACCTCTACCTGACGGCAGAGCGGTAAGATCCTGTTGGTGACGCCAAGTTGTCGCGGGCGGGGAGGAGGGTGTCAGCACACCACGCTCACCCCTTCTGCTCGGGTCCGGCAGCTGCTCCTGGTGGCTCGAGCTGTGGGCCGGATCCCGGGGTTTCTCGAGCGACACTCCTCGCCCGTGAGTGAAAGGGGGTTGTTGGGTGTGGGGATTGTTATAGTTCTATATATAACCCTAACCCTAACCCTAACGCCACCCACGGTTGTGGTGATTGCACCACCGCTGCTCAGTATGGGGGTCCCGGGGATGGTGATGCGGAGCAGCCAGGTGTTGTGTTGCCCCTCCGTGGGTAGGGGCTGGTGATCCCGGGGCCCGGTGATGAGATGTAAAGTGTAGGGCCTGGAGGGCGCAGGGACGCGGGGGCAGCGCTGTGCCTTGCGGCACTATGGTACTCACTCAGCCTGACACACGGACACAGTTTGTACGGTAAACCAACGGCTGGTAGGACGGTCCCACAGACGGCTGCACCTGCACTCCCGGTAGGTGACGGTGATGTCCCTCTTCCTTGCACCTGTGTTGACTGATGGTAGCGGTGGATTCCCTCCGGTTACCCGCTCCCCGGCTGCAATCTGGGCCGGAGGAGCTCTACACTTTGCCCGCAGGCGCTGGCCCTGAGAAACTTGTGCCGTGGCGGTGGCGGAGTCTCTCCAATTCGGGTTGGGCTGTTGCCTTCAATCGGGACTTGGTTGTTGGGGGATCTGCGTCCCCGTCACTGACGGATTTGGCAAATCTGGCGACTCCTAGCCTTGCCGGGGTCCGAGAGGCCCCTGCCCTGGTGCTGACTGTCCTTCGGAACACTGCTCCAGACCACCGGGCACACAGCCAAGGGGGTCCTTCCAGGAACTTCCAAACGGTCCCCCTCCAGACAGTCACCGCCGTTGCTGACCTTGCTGTTCTGGCCCTCACAAAGCTGGACCCTTCAGGCTGTCTTTCTCTTCTGTCACTTCTCCTCCTTTCCTCCTTTTCCACTTCTCTACTTTCACTTTCACTTTCCTTAACTCCCAAACTGAACTCTCCTCTTTACTCTTGCCCTGCCTGGGCTATCTGCCTGGTTACTTCCTGCCTCCAGAGCTGAGAGCTCCTTGGTGGGCGGAGCCAACCGCCTGGCCCACCCCCTGGTGTGCATCATCAGACTCCTGGAGAAAGGCAACAAGGATTTGTGGTTAGCTGTGATGTGCCTACCTGGAGTGTGGGGTGTGGTGGTGTGTGACCTGTGTCCCCTGGCTTGCCCAGGGCGACACATTCCCCCTTAGCAAAATGCAGACCGTCCGCGGGCTGCCGTCCTACACCGGTTTTATTTTTCTGTAAAAAGGGGATAACAGGGTTAAGCAAAACATAAATACATTTTTAATAACTCTTCCCAAGACGGGAGGCACATTTACTTAAACGTTGCAACGGTATACGGTCACGGTTTCCGCTCTCTCCCACCCAAGCAACCTGGCCCTGATGCTGCCCCTAAAACCCAGGCAGCACCCCTTGACCCACAGTCCAGCACAAGTTACCCGAGCAGGATCTGTCCTTCCCCTCCAGAGGGTGGCCACCGGTTCCTTTGGTGGCGGGGCCCTGGCCTGCTCTGCTCAGGGCCCTCCCTCCAACCTGCCTCTCCGGAGGCGGTATTGCGGAAACGGTAACGGTACCCAACATATTTACAAGCCACTTAACGTTTGTGGTGCCCTGCAAGTTCACGGGCTTGTCCATGGATAGTTCCCATGCATATAAACTTTAAACGGTCCCCACAGGGACAACGGTGCTGGCTCCAGCCGGTTACAAATCACAAAGCAAATCAGGTGAAGTACTCGGTATCATTTCACTTATCATCATTTCAACAACTTTTTCAAAACTTTTTCAAACAAACTGCAACACTCTTACATTTGCGGACCCCTTTCATTCATAGAACGGTCTCCCTGTACCTAAGTGGGGGTCTACCTAGGTTGGAACGGGTGGACCTTCGGGGCCCGGTGTCAGTGGTGCTAGACAGTGGGGTAGAGGGAACAATCGGTTCCTCCTCCCTGCTATAGTGTGGAGCAGGCGGAGGTGCAGGGGGGCTGGGTACAGGTTCATCCCTGGGCACCGGCACTGGTTCTGGCTCACGGTTGACCGCTTCCACTACTTCTTCATCCACGGGTTGTGGGAACAGTATCACTGGAAGAATCACCGCGCCGTCCTGTGTAGGCCAGTCTGCTGGGAAGTCACCCATTACAGTGTGGATTACCTCTGCTGCCTTCTCCACTGGTGGAGGAACCGGTACTTCAGCCTCTGCCTTCAGCGCTGGGGGGCATTTTTTTAGATGGTCCCGGGAAACTGTGGCTAGGGTGTCCCCTTGGTCACGACTGATCTGGTAAGTCTTCCCGTCTCCCCATTCTGTGGGTTGTATGACATAAGGGACTTGCTCCCACTGATCATCCAGCTTGTGGGTTTTCCTCTTCCGTTTCAGCACCACATCCCCTGGCTGGAAAGGACCTGCGGGCGCCTTCTGGTTGAACCGGTGCTCCTGCTGCTCTCGACTTCGACTGAGGTTTTTCTCCACATACTCCTGGATTTGCCGGTACTGTGCCCTCCTCCGACTTTCCCACTCTGCCGTTGAGGGGAGTGCTAACGGGGCTTCCAACCCCATCTCCAGATCCACCGGCAGGCGGCCAGGCCGAGCCCTCATCAGATACGCTGGGGTGCACTTCGTCGAGCTGGACGGGATATTATTATACATGTCGACCAAGTCAGGTAGCTTTTCCGGCCACATGTTCCGTTCTTCCAGCGGTAGCGTCTTGAGGAGCCCCAGGACCAAGTGATTCATTTTCTCGCACATGCCGTTGGTTTGGGCGTGGTACGGAGTGGTCCGGATCTTCTTGCAGCCGTACAACTGGCAGAATTCGTGAAACACCTCTGCTTCAAAAGCCGGGCCTTGGTCAGTCAGCACCTTCTCGGGGTACCCATGGGGTCGGCAGAAATAAGCCTGGAACGCTCGAGCAGCGGTTCGACCAGTTAGGTCCTTAACGGGGACTACCACCATAAATCTTGAGTAGTGGTCTACCATGGTCAATGCGTAGGTGTACCCACTTCGGCTAGGGGTGAGCTTGACATGGTCCAGGGCGACCAGCTCCAGCGGCTGATGGGTGACTATGGGATGTAACGGTGCCCTCTGGCTAGTCTCGTCCTTTCTCCTCAGTGTACAAGGACCACACTCTCGACACCAGGCTTCCACCGATTCACGCATCCCACTCCAATAGAACCGCTCCCTCAACAGCATCTCCAGCTTCTTCCACCCGAAGTGGCCAGCACCATCATGGTATGCCCGCAGGACAGTAGCGACATCAGCTTGAGGAACGATCAACTGGCATATCTTCTCATGGGTCTTCGGGTTGATCAGCTCACGGTACAGCCTCCCTTGGTGTAGGTAAAGCCGTTTTCGTTCTTTCCACAAGCGTTGAGCTTCGGCTGGAGCGGCAGGGTCTATTCCCATAGCACCTTGTTCCACCAGAGTCTTGACAAGGCGGACAGCCGGCGCTTGGTCCTGGGCGTCCTGCCACTCTTGACTGGGCCGCGGGCCCAGATCCACCCTTTGCTGACAGACTTGTACCCTCTCAGTAGGCAGCTGGTGAAACGCAGGCAACTCGATCTCCTCGAGGTCGTCATCCTCGCACCCCTCTTCTGACAAATGGGGCATCCGGGAGAGTGCATCAGCATTTATGTTGACACGACCAGCTCGGTACTTTATGGTGAAATCATAGTTGGCTAGCCGGGCTACCCACCGCTGCTCCAGCGCGCCCAACTTGGCCGTGTTCAGGTGAGTCAGCGGGTTGTTGTCCGTAAACGCTGTGAATTTGGCTGCCGCCAAGTAGTGGCGGAACCGCTCCGTGATAGCCCACACCAACGCCAATAGCTCAAGCTTGAAGGAGCTATAGTTCTCAGGGTTCCTTTCGGTCGGCCGGAGTTTTCGGCTAGCGTAGGCAATCACCTTCTCCTTTCCATCCTGGACCTGGGATAGGACCGCTCCTAGCCCCACATTGCTGGCGTCCGTGTGGAGGATGAACGGGCTCCCATAGTCAGGGTACGCCAGGACCTCTTCTCCGGTCAAGGCCGCCTTCAACTGGCAAAAGGACTCCTCATGCTTGTCTTCCCACGACAGTGGGGCCCCAATGGGTCTACCACCTTTGGTCTGTCCCACGAGGAGATCTTGCATGGGGGCAGCCATCTTCGTGTATCCCTTTATAAAGCGCCAATAGTACCCCACCAGACCCAGGAACTGCCTTACTTCCCTCACTGTAGTTGGTCTCGGCCAGCTCTGGATGGCAGTAATCTTCTCAGGGTCGGGGGCGACACCATCCGCACTCACCACATGCCCTAGATACTGCACTCTGGGTTTCAGCAGGTGGCATTTTGAGGGCTTCAACTTCATCCCGTACTGGGCAAGGGACGCGAACACCTCGGCCAGGTGCTCCAGATGGGCTTCATACGTCTGGGAATAAACAATCACATCATCCAAATACAGCAGGACGGTCTCGAAGTTTAAATGTCCCAGACAGCACTCCATCAACCGTTGGAAGGTCCCAGGGGCATTGCACAGCCCAAACGGCATGCTATTGAATTCGCAGAGTCCCATCGGGGTGGTGAAGGCGGTCTTCTCCCGGTCCTCTGGGGCCACAGCCACTTGCCAGTATCCGCTGGTGAGGTCAAGGGTCGAGAAGTAGTTTGCGGTTCTCAGTGCAGCCAAAGACTCTTCAATACGAGGTAAGGGATAGGCATCTTTATGGGTTATCTGGTTGATCTTCCGGTAGTCCACACACATCCGCATGGTACCATCCTTCTTCTTGACCAGTACCAACGGAGCGGCCCAGGGACTACAGCTGTCCCGAATAACCCCTGCCTCCTTCATATTCCTCAACATATCTTTGGCACACTGGTAATGTGCAGGGGGAATAGGTCTATACCTCTCTTTGATAGGGGGATGTTCACCTGTGGGAATGTGGTGTTGAACCCCCTTGATCCGCCCAAAGTCTAGGGGGTGCTTACTGAAAACCTGTTCGTACTCCTGCACCAACCTGTGTACCCCGGCCCTGTGATGTGTAGGGGTATCATCAGTGCCTACATGTAGCTGTTGGTGCCACTACTTTGTGTCCCCCTGGGGTGGGGAAGTGCTGGGGGTAGGTGGGAGTGTGGATGGACTGGCTTCCTGGATAGTGTGAGGGTCCAGGGTGAGCAGCTTGGCAATG
This sequence comes from Anomaloglossus baeobatrachus, assembly GCF_048569485.1. Classification (NCBI taxonomy): domain Eukaryota; kingdom Metazoa; phylum Chordata; class Amphibia; order Anura; family Aromobatidae; genus Anomaloglossus; species Anomaloglossus baeobatrachus. The sequence continues at coordinate 976,493,798 of NC_134353.1, forward strand.
GTGGCATACCGGGGGAACCTGACTTCTTCCTCCCCACAGTTCAACACTCTCACGGGCACTCTCCCTTTCTTCACATCTACCACCCCTCGGGCGGCCACTACAGTGGGCCAGTGCTCGGAGGGCATGGGCTCCATCATCGCAGGGTAGTCACGCCCCTGAGGCCCTACTGCTGCCCTACACCAGATCATCATCTCACTCCTAGGGGGCACAGTCAATGGAGCAACATCCATCACTCTCACTCCACCAATCTCCCCTCCTGTTGAGCTTACATGCTGGCGGTACATCAGGGCGCGGATCTCACGCTGCACAGCCCTCTGCCGGCTCCCCGCCGCTGTGGCGGCTAGCTGTTGCAATAGGTTCAACACATCAGCCATGCAGTGTTCCATCACATTGGTTCCCAGCACTATTTTCGGGTTATGATCACTGGGTTCATTCATGATCACAATCATACCCTGGTGTTGCAGTTCAGCTTGCCCCACTGTCATAGCCACTTGTTTATACCCCACCTGGGTCAATGGAAGTCCATTAGCGGCAATCAAATTTATACTATTGTCTGGAGGCGCCAGCTCGTCTGTGGCCCAATACTGCCGATACAACGTGTACGGTATGGTAGTTACCTGTGATCCAGTGTCCAAGAGAGCCATCACTGGTATGCCGTCCACTGCCACAGGGATGATAGGGCGGGCCCCGACATATCGGTCTCGCCAGTCCGGGGGGCCACGGTGTTCTACTCCTGAGGATTGGCCCGGGGCCCCAGGGGTTGCTCGTTTAACGGGCACTGTCGGTAATAATGGCCCGGCTTACGGCACTTGTAGCAGATTGGAGGTCGGCTCCGCGGGTTGTTAGCGCTTCTCCGCTGCATCCAGGGAACATCTTCGGGACTGTCAGCAAGCTGTATCTGCGCTGGAGGCTGAGATCTGGTCAGAGGTTGTAGCGCAGCAAGGATCTTGGCAAGGTCTCCGTCCAGGCGACGGACCTGGGCTGCCAGTTCTTCCACGGTACTGCTCGGGGCTGCAGGTATTAAGGAGGTTGGTTTGGCTGGGGCCGCCACAACGGGAGCTGTCTCAACGGGCCACGGGACGGGTTCCAGGACTTCAGCAGCTGGGGGCTGTAGTGCCTTGATAGCCCGCTCCTTTAACACCGAAAAGTCCACATCAGGGTGTTCCAGGGCCCACAGCCGGAGTTGTTTACGATCCTCAGGGGACCTCATCCCCTGCGCAAATTGCTCCACTAACATCTTGTTGCTATCCGCCTCGTTAATAGAGTTCGCCCGCTTCAGCGTGCGGAGGGCGATCTGCAGACGTAGAGCATAGTCCCGAATGCTATCTCCAGCTCATTGCCGGCACTGGTAAAACTGCATCCTCAGCTCAGCTTCAGTCCGGGTCTCGAAGGCAGTCTGTAGCTTCTCGAAGATGGTGGCTACAGAGAGCCGGTCCCCCTCGGCCCAGGTCTCCGCCTCCTGCTCCGCCTCACCGGTTAACTGGCCTAGCACTATCGCTGCACGTTGCTTATCAGTCAGGGGATACAGCTCTAGCAACGGGTTAAGCTTTTTCCGGAAGGCCTGTAGGGCATCCGGTTTCCCGTCATACCGCGGTAGCCAGGCAGCTCCGGGCGCATAGGGCAAGGAGAATGGCATGACCTGAGCAAACGCGGGGGCCGCGGCACCTCCCGCCGGTACGACCGGGACCTGGGCAGGCCCATTCCCATCCGCAGGTGCCGCTGCGGCTGCGACCACCGCTCCTCCAGCGGCTCCGTCGGGCGCAGACATCTTGTTTCCGTCCCCCTTAGCTCTTTCCGTCCCCTCCTCTCTCGGGGCGGGGTTTTGGCCTTCGCGCCTCTACTGCTCGAGAAGACGCTCGAGCGGGAACTTTTCGCGCCAAAGATGGCGGCTTCTGAAATTTTTCTGCCGGATACCTCCGGCGGTAACAAGGCGCACCTCTACCTGACGGCAGAGCGGTAAGATCCTGTTGGTGACGCCAAGTTGTCGCGGGCGGGGAGGAGGGTGTCAGCACACCACGCTCACCCCTTCTGCTCGGGTCCGGCAGCTGCTCCTGGTGGCTCGAGCTGTGGGCCGGATCCCGGGGTTTCTCGAGCGACACTCCTCGCCCGTGAGTGAAAGGGGGTTGTTGGGTGTGGGGATTGTTATAGTTCTATATATAACCCTAACCCTAACCCTAACGCCACCCACGGTTGTGGTGATTGCACCACCGCTGCTCAGTATGGGGGTCCCGGGGATGGTGATGCGGAGCAGCCAGGTGTTGTGTTGCCCCTCCGTGGGTAGGGGCTGGTGATCCCGGGGCCCGGTGATGAGATGTAAAGTGTAGGGCCTGGAGGGCGCAGGGACGCGGGGGCAGCGCTGTGCCTTGCGGCACTATGGTACTCACTCAGCCTGACACACGGACACAGTTTGTACGGTAAACCAACGGCTGGTAGGACGGTCCCACAGACGGCTGCACCTGCACTCCCGGTAGGTGACGGTGATGTCCCTCTTCCTTGCACCTGTGTTGACTGATGGTAGCGGTGGATTCCCTCCGGTTACCCGCTCCCCGGCTGCAATCTGGGCCGGAGGAGCTCTACACTTTGCCCGCAGGCGCTGGCCCTGAGAAACTTGTGCCGTGGCGGTGGCGGTGTCTCTCCAATTCGGGTTGGGCTGTTGCCTTCAATCGGGACTTGGTTGTTGGGGGATCTGCGTCCCCGTCACTGACGGATTTGGCAAATCTGGCGACTCCTAGCCTTGCCGGGGTCCGAGAGGCCCCTGCCCTGGTGCTGACTGTCCTTCGGAACACTGCTCCAGACCACCGGGCACACAGCCAACGGGGTCCTTCCAGGAACTTCCAAACGGTCCCCCTCCAGACAGTCACCGCCGTTGCTGACCTTGCTGTTCTGGCCCTCACAAAGCTGGACCCTTCAGGCTGTCTTTCTCTTCTGTCACTTCTCCTCCTTTCCTCCTTTTCCACTTCTCTACTTTCACTTTCACTAACTCCCAAACTGAACTCTCCTCTTTACTCTTGCCCTGCCTGGGCTATCTGCCTGGTTACTTCCTGCCTCCAGAGCTGAGAGCTCCTTGGTGGGCGGAGCCAACCGCCTGGCCCACCCCCTGGTGTGCATCATCAGACTCCTGGAGAAAGGCAACAAGGATTTGTGGTTAGCTGTGATGTGCCTACCTGGAGTGTGGGGTGTGGTGGTGTGTGACCTGTGTCCCCTGGCTTGCCCAGGGCGACACATCAGCACTATGCACAGGATGTGGAAAGGGGCAGGTGTAATGAGCCAAGATCCTCACGCTCTCTAGATTGCCAGGTCTCAGCATTATGCACAGGATGTGGACAGGGGCAGGTGTAATGAGCCAAGATCCCCGCGCTCTCTAGATTGCCAGGTATCGGCATTATGCACAGGATGTGGACAGGGGCAGGTGTAATGAGCCAAGATCCTCGCGCTCCCTAGATTGCCAGGTCTCAGCATTATGCACAGGATGTGGACAGGGGGCAGGTGTAATGAGCCAAGATCACCCCGCTCCATAGATTGCCAGGTCTCAGCATTATGCACAGGATGTGGACAGGGGGCAGGTGTAATGAGCCAAGATCCCCGCGCTCTCTAGATTGCCAGGTATCGGCATTATGCACAGGATGTGGACAGGGGCAGGTGTAATGAGCCAAGATCCTCGCGCTCCCTAGATTGCCAGGTCTCAGCATTATGCACAGGATGTGGACAGGGGGCAGGTGTAATGAGCCAAGATCACCGCGCTCCATAGATTGCCAGGTCTCAGCCCTATGCACAGGATGTGGAGAGGGGCAGGTGTAATGAGCCAAGATCACCGCGCTCCCTAGATTGCCAGGTCTCAGCACTATGCACAGGATGTGGACAGGGGGCAGGTGTAATGAGCCAAGATCCCCGCGCTCTCTAGATTGCCAGGTCTCAGCATTATGCATAGGATGTGGACAGGGGCAGGTGTAATGAGCCAAGATCCCCGCGCTCCATAGATTGCCGGGTCTCAGCACTATGCACAGGATGTGGACAGGGGTCAGGTGTAATGAGCCAAGATTCCCGCGCTCCATAGATTGCCAGGTCTCAGCCCTATGCACAGTATGCGGACAGGGTCAGGTGTAATGAGCCAAGATCACCGCGCTCCATAGATTGCCGGGTCTCAGCATTATGCACAGGATGTGGACAGGGGCAGGTGTAATGAGCCAAGATCCCGCGCTCCATAGATTGCCGGGTCTCAGCATTATGCACAGGATGTGGACAGGGGGCAGGTGTAATGAGCCAAGATCCCCGCGCTCCATAGATTGCCGGGTCTCAGCATTATGCACAGGATGTGGACAGGGGGCAGGTGTAATGAGCCAAGATCCCCGCGCTCCATAGATTGCCGGGTCTCAGCATTATGCACAGGATGTGGACAGGGGGCAGGTGTAATGAGCCAAGATCCCCGCGCTCCATAGATTGCCGGGTCTCAGCATTATGCACAGTATGTGGACAGGGGGCAAGTGTAATGAGCCAAGATCCTCGCGCTCCCTAGATTGCCAGGTCTCAGCATTATGCACAGGATGTAGACAGGGGCAGGTTAATGAGCCAAGATCCCCGTGCTCCATAGAGTGCCAGGTCTCAGCATTATGCACAGGATGTGGACAGGGGCAGGTGTAATGAGCCAAGATCACCGCGCTCTCTAGATTGCCAGGTCTCAGCATTATGCATAGGATGTGGACAGGGGCAGGTGTAATGAGCCAAGATCCCGCGCTCCATAGATTGCCGGGTCTCAGCATTATCCACAGGATGTGGACAGGGGGCAGGAGTAATGAGCCAAGATCCCCGCGCTCCCTAGCTTGCCGGGTCTCCGCATTATGCACAGGATGTGGACAGGGGGCAGCTGTAATGAGCCAAGATCCCCGCGGTCTCTAGATTGCCAGGTCTCAGCATTATGCATAGGATGTGGACAGGGGTCAGGTGTAATGAGCCAAGATCCCCGCGCTCCCTAGATTACCGGGTCTCAGCATTATGCACAGGATGTGGACAGGGGCAGGTGTAATGAGCCAAGATCACCGCGCTATCTAGATTGCCAGGTCTCAGCACTATGCACAGGATGTGGACAGGGGGCAGGTGTAATGAGCCAAGATCACCGCGCTCCCTAGATTGCCGGGTCTCAGCATTATGCACAGGATGTGGACAGGGGCAGGTGTAATGAGCCAAGATCCCCGCGCTCTCTAGATTACCAGGTCTCAGCATTATGCACAGGATGTGGACAGGGGCAGGAGTAATGAGCCAAGATCCCCGCGCTCCCTAGATTGCCAGGTCTCAGCCCTATGCACAGGATGTGGACAGGGGGCAGGAGTAATGAGCCAAGATCCTTGCGCTCCCTAGATTGCCAGGTCTCAGCATTATGCACAGGATGTGGACAGGGGGCAGGAGTAATGAGCCAAGATCCCCGCGCTCCCTAGATTGCCAGGTCTCAGCCCTATGCACAGGATGTGGACAGGGGGCAGCTGTAATGAGCCAAGATCCCTGCGCTCTCTAGATTGCCGGGTCTCAGCACTATGCACAGGATGCGGACAGGGGGCAGGTGTAATGAGCCAAGATCCCCGCGCTCTCTAGATTGCCAGGTCTCAGCCCTATGCACAGGATGTGGACAGGGGGCAGCTGTAAAGAGCCAAGAACCCTGCGCTCTCTAGATTGACGGGTCTCAGCACTATGCACAGTATGTGGACAGGGGGCAGCTGTAATGAGCCAAGATCCCCGCGCTCTCTAGATTGCCGGGTCTCGGCCCTATGCACAGGGGCAGGTGTAATGAGCCAAGATCCTCGCGCTCCCTAGATTGCCAGGTCTCAGCCCTATGCACAGTATGCGGACAGGGGCAGGTGTAATGTGCCAAGATCCCCGCGCTCCCTAGATTGCCGGGTCTCAGCATTATGCACAGGATGCGGACAGAGGGCAAGTGTAATGAGCCAAGATCCTCGCGCTCCCTAGATTGCCAGGTCTCAGCATTATGCACAGGATGTGGACAGGGGGCAGGTGTAATGAGCCAAGATCATCGCACTCCCTAGATTGCCAGGTCTCGGCCCTATGCACAGGATGCGGACAGGGGGCAGGTGTAATGAGCCAAGATCACCGCGCTCCCTAGATTGCCAGGTCTCGGCCCTATGCACAGGATGCGGACAGGGGCAGGTGTAATGAGCCAAGATCCTCACGCTCCCTAGATTGCCAGGTCTCAGCATTAGGCACAGGATGTGGACAGGGGGCAGGTGTAATGAGCCAAGATCCCCGCGCTCTCTAGATTGCCAGGTCTCGGCCCTATGCACAGGATGTGGACAGGGGCAGGTGTAATGAGCCAAGATCCTCGCACTCCCTAGATTGCCAGGTCTCAGCACTATGCACAGGATGTGGACAGGGGCAGGTGTAATGAGCCAAGATCCTCGCGCTCCCTAGATTGTCGGGTCTCAGCATTATGCACAGGATGTGGACAGGGTCAGGTGTAATGAGCCAAGATCCTCGCGCTTCCTAGATTGCCAGGTCTCGGCCCTATGCACAGGATGCGGACAGGGGGCAGGTGTAATGAGCCAAGATCCTCACGCTCCCTAGATTGCCAGGTCTCAGCATTAGGCACAGGATGTGGACAGGGGGCAGGTGTAATGAGGCAAGGTCCCCGCGCTCTCAAGATTGCCAGGTCTCGGCCCTATGCACAGGATGTGGATAGGGGGAGGTGTAATGAGCCAAGATCCCCGCGCTCCCTAGATTGCCAGGTCTCAGCATTATGCACAGGATGTGGACAGGGTCAGGTGTAATGAGCCAAGATCCTCGCGCTCCATAGATTGCCGGGTCTCAGCATTATGCACAGGATGTGGACAGGGGGCAGGTGTAATGAGCCAAGATCCCCGCGCTCCATAGATTGCCGGGTCTCAGCATTATGCACAGGATGTGGACAGGGGGCAGGTGTAATGAGCCAAGATCCCCGCGCTCCATAGATTGCCGGGTCTCAGCATTATGCACAGTATGTGGACAGGGGGCAGGTGTAATGAGCCAAGATCCTCGCGCTCCCTAGATTGCCAGGTCTCAGCATTATGCACAGGATGTAGACAGGGGCAGGTTAATGAGCCAAGATCCCCGTGCTCCATAGAGTGCCAGGTCTCAGCACTATGCACAGGATGTGGACAGGGGCAGGTGTAATGAGCCAAGATCCTCGTGCTCCATAGAGTGCCAGGTCTCAGCATTATGCACAGGATGTGGACAGGGGCAGGTGTAATGAGCCAAGATCCCCGCGCTCCCTAGATTGCCAGGTCTCAGCACTATGCACAGGCTGTGGACAGGGGCAGGTTAATGAGCCAAGATCCTCGTGCTCCATAGAGTGCCAGGTCTCAGCATTATGCACAGGATGTGGACAGGGGCAGGTGTAATGAGCCAAGATCACCGCGCTCTCTAGATTGCCAGGTCTCAGCATTATGCATAGGATGTGGACAGGGGTCAGGTGTAATGAGCCAAGATTCCCGCGCTCCATAGATTGCCAGGTCTCAGCCCTATGCACAGTATGCGGACAGGGTCAGGTGTAATGAGCCAAGATCCCCGCGCTCTCTAGATTGCCAGGTCTCAGCATTATGCACAGGATGTGGACAGGGGGCAGGTGTAATGAGCCAAGATCACCGCGCTCCATAGATTGCCGGGTCTCAGCATTATGCATAGCATGTGGACAGGGGCAGGTGTAATGAGCCAAGATCCCGCGCTCCATAGATTGCCGGGTCTCAGCATTATGCACAGGATGTGGACAGGGGGCAGGAGTAATGAGCCAAGATCCCCGCGCTCCCTAGCTTGCCGGGTCTCAGCATTATGCACAGGATGTGGACAGGGGGCAGCTGTAATGAGCCAAGATCCCCGCGCTCTCTAGATTGCCAGGTCTCAGCATTATGCATAGGATGTGGACAGGGGTCAGGTGTAATGAGCCAAGATCCCCGCGCTCCCTAGATTGCCAGGTCTCAGCACTATGCACAGGATGTGGACAGGGGGCAGGTGTAATGAGCCAAGATCACCGCGCTCCCTAGATTGCCGGGTCTCAGCATTATGCACAGGATGTGGACAGGGGCAGGTGTAATGAGCCAAGATCCCCGCGCTCTCTAGATTGCCAGGTCTCAGCATTATGCACAGGATGTGGACAGGGGGCAGGAGTAATGAGCCAAGATCCCCGCGCTCCCTAGCTTGCCGGGTCTCAGCATTATGCATAGGATGTGGACAGGGGTCAGGTGTAATGAGCCAAGATCCCCGCGCTCCCTAGATTGCCAGGTCTCAGCACTATGCACAGGATGTGGACAGGGGGCAGGTGTAATGAGCCAAGATCACCGCGCTCCCTAGATTGCCGGGTCTCAGCATTATGCACAGGATGTGGACAGGGGCAGGTGTAATGAGCCAAGATCCCCGCGCTCTCTAGATTGCCAGGTCTCAGCATTATGCACAGGATGTGGACAGGGACAGGAGTAATGAGCCAAGATCCCCGCGCTCCCTAGATTGCCAGGTCTCACCCCTATGCACAGGATGTGGACAGGGGGCAGGAGTAATGAGCCAAGATCCTTGCGCTCCCTAGATTGCCAGGTCTCAGCATTATGCACAGGATGTGGACAGGGGGCAGGAGTAATGAGCCAAGATCCCCGCGCTCCCTAGATTGCCAGGTCTCAGCCCTATGCACAGGATGTGGACAGGGGGCAGCTGTAATGAGCCAAGATCCCTGCGCTCTCTAGATTGCCGGGTCTCAGCACTATGCACAGGATGCGGACAGGGGGCAGGTGTAATGAGCCAAGATCCCCGCGCTCTCGAGATTGCCAGGTCTCAGCCCTATGCACAGGATGTGGACAGGGGGCAGCTGTAAAGAGCCAAGAACCCTGCGCTCTCTAGATTGACGGGTCTCAGCACTATGCACAGTATGTGGACAGGGGGCAGCTGTAATGAGCCAAGATCCCCACGCTCTCTAGATTGCCGGGTCTCGGCCCTATGCACAGGGGCAGGTGTAATGAGCCAAGATCCTCGCGCTCCATAGATTGCCAGGTCTCAGCCCTATGCACAGTATGCGGACAGGGGCAGGTGTAATGTGCCAAGATTCCCGCGCTCCCTAGATTGCCGGGTCTCAGCATTATGCACAGGATGCGGACAGAGGGCAAGTGTAATGAGCCAAGATCCTCGCGCTCCCTAGATTGCCAGGTCTCAGCATTATGCACAGGATGTGGACAGGGGGCAGGTGTAATGAGCCAAGATCACCGCACTCCCTAGATTGCCAGGTCTCGGCCCTATGCACAGGATGCGGACAGGGGGCAGGTGTAATGAGCCAAGATCACCGCGCTCCCTAGATTGCCAGGTCTCGGCCCTATGCACAGGATGCGGACAGGGGCAGGTGTAATGAGCCAAGATCCTCACGCTCCCTAGATTGCCAAGTCTCAGCATTAGGCACAGGATGTGGACAGGGGGCAGGTGTAATGAGCCAAGATCCCCGCGCTCTCTAGATTGCCAGGTCTCGGCCCTATGCACAGGATGTGGACAGGGGCAGGTGTAATGAGCCAAGATCCTCGCGCTCCCTAGATTGCCAGGTCTCAGCACTATGCACAGGATGTGGACAGGGGCAGGTGTAATGAGCCAAGATCCTCGCGCTCCCTAGATTGTCGGGTCTCAGCATTATGCACAGGATGTGGACAGGGTCAGGTGTAATGAGCCAAGATCCTCGCGCTTCCTAGATTGCCAGGTCTCGGCCCTATGCACAGGATGCGGACAGGGGGCAGGTGTAATGAGCCAAGATCCTCACGCTCCCTAGATTGCCAGGTCTCAGCATTAGGCACAGGATGTGGACAGGGCGCAGGTGTAATGAGGCAAGGTCCCCGCGCTCTCAAGATTGCCAGGTCTCGGCCCTATGCACAGGATGTGGATAGGGGGAGGTGTAATGAGCCAAGATCCCCGCGCTCCCTAGATTGCCAGGTCTCAGCACTATGCACAGGATGTGGACAGGGTCAGGTGTAATGAGCCAAGATCCTCGCGCTCCCTAGATTGCCGGGTCTCAGCATTATGCACAGGATGTGGACAGGGGGCAGGTGTAATGAGCCAAGATCCTCGCGCTCTCTAGATTGCCGGGTCTCGGCCCTATGCACAGGATGTGGGCAGGGGCAGGTGTAATGAGCCAAGATCCTCGCGCTCCCTAGATTGCCAGGTCTCAGCACTATGCACAGGATGTGGGCAGGGGCAGGTGTAATGAGTCAAGATCCTCGCGCTCCCTAGATTGCCGGGTCTCAGCATTATGCACAACATGCGGACAGGGGGCAGGTGTAATGAGCTAAGATCCCCGCGCTCCCTAGATTGCCAGGTCTCAGCATTATGCACAGGATGTGGACAGGGGCAGGTGTAATGAGCCAAGATCCTCGCGCTCCATAGATTGCCGGGTCTCAGCATTATGCACAGGATGTGGACAGGGGCAAGTGTAATGAGCCAAGATCCTCATGCTCCCTAGATTGCCAGGTCTCGGCCCTATGCACAGGATGTGGACATGGGCAGGTGTAATGAGCCAAGATCCCCGTGCTCTCTAGATTGCCGGGTCTCAGCACTATGCACAGGATGTGGACAGGGGCAGGTGTAATGAGCCAAGATCCCCGTGCTCTCTAGATTGCCGGGTCTCAGCACTATGCACAGGATGTGGACAGGGGGCAGGTGTAATGAGCCAAGATCCTTGCGCTCCATAGATTCCAGGATGTCGGCCCTATGCACAGTATGTGGACAGGGGGCAGGTGTAATGAGCCAAGATCCCCGCGCTCTCTAGATTTCCAGGTCTCAGCACTATGCATAGGTTGCGGACAGGGGACAGGAGTAATGAGCCCAGATCCCCGCGCTCCATAGATTGCCAGGTCTCGGCACTATGTGAACAGGGGGCAGGAGTAATGAGCCAAGATCCCACGCTCCATAGATTGCCAGGTCTCGGCCCTATGCACAGGATGTGGACAGTAGGGAGCAGGACTGTTCATCTACAGGTTTGGGGGGGAAAGGGGGAGAGAGATGGAGGGGAGACTGCAGCCCCACATGGCACAATTACATGCTGGGCAGTAAATAGTGCTTTTCTTTTTCAGACTTTCCGCACCATCCGGAGGCGGCACTGTTACCCTCCAACCTGGAAGCGATGGCTCTTCTACCTGTGTCCGGGGACCCTCATTGCCAGCTCTGCTGTTGCACTCTATGCATTTGTGGAGACAGAGGAGAACTATTTCTACATCCATAGCATCTGGCACATGCTGATCGCAGGCAGCGTGGGCTTCCTTCTTCCACCACGCGCCAAGCCTGATGGGAGAGTGGTCCCCCTGGCCCGCCGGAAGGGTTGTGGCTACCAGCTGTGTGTCAATGAGCAGGAGGAGCTGGGACTGGTGGATCCTGGCTCCGTCTCCATAAACAGCATCTGCACTAGTTGACATATAATCTGAATAAAGGGGAGGACATGTACGAATGTGTGTTCCCGGGCGTCGAGAAGTTAATACCACAGCTGACACCCTGCTACGGCGATCAGTATTACCTCATTCAGGATGTGCCTGGAGGTGGAGGACACTTGGAGGAATGTGCTACATGCGTGAGAAACTGGTGGAGCCACGCTGCCATCGCCCGCAGGCCCCGACCATTGCCTGTAGGTGATGATCCCTTAATTTCTTCCAGATTTACTTGAATAGACGCCCCTGCCACCACAGACTCCTGTGTCTATTGACTCCAGGTCTTCATGCTCTGTACATGGCTGGCGGTTTGGGTCCTGCACACTACACAAGCAGTGTGCCCCCTGGGCAGCGGTGTACCTCCTGAGCAGTGGTGTGCCCCCTGGGCGGCGGTGTACCTCCTGGGTGGCGGACATGGTCTTGTGTGACTCGTATGAGGCTTATGTTAGGGAAAATGTTTACATTTTACAATAAACCCAGACAAAGTGTAATAAAGTGTTGTAATGCAGAATATATTGGACACTCAGCAGGACAGTGTTTTAGTGGTACCTTGGTGGTGATGGCCCGTATCGCTCAGTGTTTATAACACTCGGTCATCAGGATTTATACTGTGGCATGGCTGCAAAGTGCAAAATGAGAAGCGGCCATGTAGGCTGACACCAGTGAGGAGACTGAGGAGGTGGCTGACCACACAGAGACATGGGAGATGTTTGAATAAACCTGGAGGACACGCAGGTAGTATTGTAATACACTTTTGCTACCATAGAAGACCTGGGCTCTCTCATTTCTATACATCTATGCTCTTCCAGCCTGGAGGAGACCATGGGAGTGATTGTACAGTTTACTGCTCAGATGCTGAAGAAAATGGTGGTGCTCTGTTTACCAGCAGTCACATTTCAGCCCTCATGCTTACAGTCCTGCATGGTGGCAGGAGCAGTTCGGCGCAGTCACCACGTGTACATGCTCTGCCTGCACCTCTATTGCCATACGTGTCTCTGGTGCACTGCCCTGTAGACCAAAGTATCTCAGCCATGGGTCAGAGTCAGGAGGGGAGTAATCTGCCATGGTCGCGCTGATGGTTTCTGGAAGGTCCATCTGCAGCAGAACCTGACTTAAGACAACTTTTGCTAAAGAGAAAGGCAGAGAACTGCCACTGGTGCCGGCTAAGCCGATGACAACATTATCACTTCCTAATAAGACTGAGGGACAGGCCCAGAACGAGACGTTGGGTGACGCCTCGACAGCAGCCCCCTGCACAAAGTCACTGAAGAGGATTCCTGTAGATGCAGACACAGATCCAGAACCAAATGTGCTGTTAAGTGTCAGGGAAATCACCAGCACGTTTCCATTGGAGTCTGCTACTAGAACATTACTTCCCGCTGGGGCCACATCCTTCTCCCTCCGTGCCTCTGCCGAGTGATCGTCAATGTCTGGAGGCCACACACCGGCCGCGTTGTACATGATCTTCGATGAATTGATGAGGATCTCAGAGATTGTGGCAGAAGACATATTCTTGTGTCTCTCGTACACTTCCTGGACAGAACTGGTGAAGATTCCCCCTGCTGTGGGCACAGAGGAGCTGAACAGCGTCAGCCCATCAAGATGAAGTCGTATTGGATCTGAACTTTTAGGGTGCACCATTGAAAGAATCTCTCGGAACTTCACTCTGTCAGTGAATTTAATGTCATTCAGTAGTTTTTGAATGAGCATGTCCGGAAGGGTCTCATTGACCATGGTGCGAGCAATCTCCAGGACATTTCCCAGTTGAACGTTTACTATTGACGCGCCAACACTTTTGAGGCTGGTATGATTATAAAAGAGACGCTGCAGACTCTCAGATGACATTATCTTCATTTGGTTCTCCTCCAGAGCTGCATGTAGACTGTTGTCCACCAAGAAGCCCTGACTGGCCAACTGGACTGCTGGACTAAACAGTTCTGACCACAGCTTCCTGCCATGTTCCTGATGGAGAGACCACAAACCTTGGAGAACAGTTGGAATCCCATATGGAATGGGGGAGGCGTAACTGGGGATTGCATTCAATATCGATGCATTCTGGGTTGTTCCATTAAAATAAATGGAGGTAAAAATCCCACCTGTAATGACAAATGGAGAAGACACTGAAAATCAGGAACAAGACTCAAACACATAGAAATTGTAAGATTGTAATCTCCACTCCATACACGAACCTCATCTACTAAGAAGCTACTGTCTAAGGAATCAAAGTCAGGAAGATGTAAAGATATTTCTACTGTATTACACCATACAATAGCAACATCCACAGTCCACTAGACTCAACCCATCACATCACCATCACCTTCCCTCAGTCATCTAGACCATTCATTGTTCCTCAACTCCAGCCCTCAAAACCCACCAACTGATCAGGTTCTCAAGATTTCTTTAGTATTGAATAGGTGATGGAATTCTTCCCTGTGCAATATTGAAGAAATCCTTACAAGCCATCACTTGTGCAATACTGAAGAAATGCTGAAAACAGGATCTATTGTTGGGCCTTGAGGGACCATCACTTCACCATCACCTACAGTGGGGGAAAAAAGTATTTAGTCAGCCCTCAACTGTGCATGTTCTCACCCTTATAAAGATGAGGTCGGCCTGTAGTTGACATCATAGGTGACCACAACTATGAGAGACAAAATAAGAAAACAAATCCAGAAAATCACCGCGTCTGATTTGGAAGATTTTTATTTGCAAATTATGGTGGAAAATAAGTATTTGGTCAATAACAAAAGTTCATCTCAATATTTTGTTATATCCTTTGCTGGCAATGAGAGGTCAGACGTTTTCTGAAAGTCTTCGCAAGGTTGGCACACACTGTTGGTGGTATGTTGGCCCATTCCTTCATGCAGATCTCCTCCAGAGCAGTGATGTTTTGGGCCTGTCGCTGGACAACACAGACTTTCAACTCCCTTCAAAGGTTTTCTATGGGGATGAGATCTGGAGACTGGCTTGCCACTCCAGGACCTTCATATGCTTCTTATGAAGCCGCTCCTTCGTTGCCCTGGCGGTGAGCTTGGGATCATTATCATGCTGAATGTCCCAGCCACATTTCATCTTCACTCCCCTTGCTGATGGAAGGAGGTTTGTACTCAAAATCTCACAATACATGGCCCATTCATTCTTTCATGTACACGGATCAGTTGTCCTGGTCCCTTTGCAGAGAAACAACCCCAAAGCAGGATCTTGCCACCCCCATGTTTCACAGTAGGTATGGTGTTCTTTGGTTGCAACTCCTCATTCTCTCTCCTCCAAACACGACACGTTTTGTTTCTACCAAACATTTCTACTTTGGTTTCTTCAGACCATATGACATTCTCCCAATACTCTTCTGGATAATCCAAATGCTCTCTAGCAAACTTCAGACGGGCCCAAACATGTATTGGCTTAAGCAGGGGAACACATCTGGCACTGCAGAATCTTAAGTCCCTGGCAGCGTAGTGTGTTTTTGATGGTAGCCTTTGTTACGGTGGTCCCAGCTCTATGCAGGTCATTCACTAGAGCCCCCTCGTGTGGTTCTGGAATTTCTGCTCACCGTTCTTGTGATCATTTTGACCACACAGTATGAGATCTAGCATGGAGCTCCAGATTGAGGGAGATTGTCAGTGGTCTTTTATGTCTTCCATTTTCTTATTATTGCTCCCACAGTTGATTTCATCACACCAAGCTGCATGTATGCACACATACTGGTAACAAGTTCAACAGGAGCCATTACTACAGGTAATGAGTGGAGGACAGAGGAGCCTCTTAAAGAAGAAGTTACATGTCTATGAGAGCCAGAAATCTAGCATGATTTTAGATGACCAAATACTTATTTTCCACCATAATATGCAAAAAAAACTTGCCAAATCAGACGCGGTGATTTTCTGGATGTTTTATTATTTTATCTTTTATCATAGTTGTGGTCACCTATGATGTCAGTTACAGGCCGACCTTATAAGGGGGGAGAACTTGCACAATTGGTGGCTGGCTACATACTTTATTTCCCCACTGTATGCCCCAATCCTGTAGACTCGACCTATCACCTGCCCCTCAGTCTTCTACACTCAACCCATCACGTCACCATCACCTTTCACCCGCTCTTCTAAATTCGGCACATCACATTGTCACCATCACCTATTATCCCCCACCCTATAGACTCAACCCATCATTTTTCTCAGAATAAAAATACCCTTAACCTTTCACACTTTTAGTAACTGATCTTCCACTGAGGCTGCTGTAATCTAATAAAAGGATCATATGTACAACTTACCTAAACTTACGGTGTGTGAATGTAAAACAGCCAGACATAAGACAGCAGCAATACCAGCGTCAACCACTGAGCCATCAGACCCTAAGACATCTCGAGCCACCTGAGAACATGATTCTGTAACCAAAGAACATCAGACACATCACCATACAGTACAAAACTATGGGAAAATCCTGCCCCCAGGCGCTTACAATCTCTAGATACCAGAGGAGTCCTGACCACAAGAACTTACACTCTATAGATACAGGAGTGGGAGGAGTCCTAACCACAGGAGCTTACACTCTATAGATACAGGAGGAGGAGTCCTGACCACTGGAGCTTACACTTTATAGATACAGGAGGAGGAGGAAGAGTCCTGACCACAAGAATTTACACTCTATAGATACAGGAGGATGAGGAGGTCACCCCCCCTTAGGGACAGATAGACACACCAGTGGGGGTGGCCAGGCGATTGGTGCACGCCCACCCAGGGGTTTAGACTGGACGGGGCAGGAAAAGTAGCAGATCAGTTTTAGAGTTCAGTGTGAGTGGAGGTCAGGCCTGTGTGTCAGGCCTGAAGCAAACTGACAGGTACCAGGGTAGGAGCCCTGGTGCCTTGGCTAGGAGGCAGACGGTGGTCTCAGTCAACAGGAGACTGGAAGGCGGCTCGGTGGAACGGGCCAGGGTTGTAGCCCGCCGGTACCGACATGGGGAACCGATCCGGAAACCGTAGCACAAAGGGGGTACTCGGACCATGAAGCCAGGAGCCAGAAACAAGTGGAACTGGTTAATTAACCGATTGAGGCCAGGACTAGAGGTCTTGTCCCACCCAAAGTCCCTCATAAAAGACAACAACCCACCGATTAGGGATAAGAGGTTTCACCGCCAAGGCCCATAGATCCCACGGGCTAGCGTCTGCGAGCACGGCTCCTTAGGCCACATCCAGCCGGGAGCGGAGTCCTACGTTTCATACTGGGAAGTCTTTTCTACTAAAACAGTGCAGGAAAAGGATAGAGACCACCAGCCGGGTGGGGGATCCCAAACGCAACCGGACGCGGCACCGGCCACCACCACCTTGGTTTACCAGAGACTTGCGTGTTTTACTGACAGTGAGCACACCAGCACCCTCTGCGGTCGTCATTCCCCCTGCACCAGAGCCATCGGGTCCCGGGGCCACCATCCCTGCCCACAGCGGGGTTAACATCTTGCTGCACAACATCTCCCCCGGGTGCCCCGTAACAGCAGCCGTGGTGTCCCACCTCACCACACACCGTGGGTGGCATCACGAACCTATTACGGCCTAGCTTGTACATCTACGTCGCCCATTTTATTTGGAGTGTCCGTGAGACCCCCGGGTCCGGAGACCATTGGCTGCTGGCACGGGGGCGGCAAAACATCACCATACAGTGCAAAACTATGGGAAAGTCCTGCTCACAGGAGCTTACAATCTATAGATACCAGAGGAGTCCTGACCACAAGAACTTACACTCTATAGATACAAAAGTGAGAGGAGTCCTAACCATAGGAGCTTACACTCTATAGATACAGGAGGAGGAGGAGTCCTGACCATGGGAACTTACACTTTATAGATACAGGAGGAGGAGGAGTCCTCCTGACCACAGGAGCTTACAATCTATAGATACAGGAGAAGGGGGAGGAGTCCTGACCACCGGAGCTTACAATCTGTAGGTACAGGGGGAGGAGGAGTTCTGGAGGTCATGGATGAGGTTTGGAAGATGACAAGTTGATTGTGGTTCTGGAAATGCAGCCATGATAGTTTAACACTTGGGATTGTGCAGTCATTACATGAAGTTCCATTGGAATATTTGAGTTCTTACTACTTCGCACTGGACATTATACACCTGACTCCTTAGTGAAGTCCAGCTCTCAGGGTTCAGTGGATCGGTTTCAGTGTGAATTCACATTGGAAGAGAGAATCAGGAGTGTGTAGGGCCACTTGGAACTAGACATCTTGGGTGTTAGACTAGCTGGGGCCACGACTTTACTGGTGCCACAGTGTGAAGGGTATCCACAGAATGGTGACATCAAGAGAAGGGTCAAGAATTGTGCTGATGAAAGGATTAATGGAAGAACCAAATGATTGTTGTGAGGAAAGGATCAGAGGAAGATATGAAGACTAGTCCTGATAAACAGATCAGATATGAATAACTAGAATTAATGCCTTTAAAATAAGTGTCCTAATATCCATACTTTGCAGTCTACCATTGAGGTCTTGATTATTTGGCTGCAACACTAAATGGTGGGAGGTCTTATCCAGGGTTCAGGTTGAAGATGGATCTTAAAAGGATGTTGCCAATTCCAATAATCCTTGAACACACCACTTATTATATCTTACAACTAAGACATGGTATCGGGCAAAGTGGGAACAAATTTAGAAATTAATGTTAAACCAAAATGTTTTCCACCAGTCACCAAAATGGCCAATTGTAAAAACATTAAAATTAATACATCTAGTTATCAAATATTTCATAGTAGGACATATATGTTCACAGTTCTGTTTATGTTGGAGGGCATAGTTTATTAATAAACTTTTTATAAGGAATAAATATTAAAATATCCATATTGAATATACTTGAGTACTGACATGGAAGGATATATATAAATCTTCTGGAAGCTTCTAGAAGATTATGTCATATGGAACTATGTTCAACTAAAACACCCTATATGGACTGGACAGTTGTCATATAACACACGATGGAGGGGGCTACTGGTCGCTCCTGCACGTTGTCAGCTGCCCAGAAGGCTCCGAGGCTGCAAGATGAACACATGCTGTCCAGCCTAGGGGGATATCACCCCCTGCTTTGCCATTCAGAATCCAAGGAGAGATGGATGAAGATTTTCTATTGATCAATATGGACTAAATGAACTCTTTTTCGTAAGCTAATGAAGTATATTATTTTTCCTTTCTGTAACTGAACCCTGGCAACCATTTTTAAATAGATAAAATACATTTATTTTTTACATTTTTGAAGTCCTTTCTTTCATGCGCTTTTACCTATTTGAAGAAAAATATATTTAAGAGTATATTTTTTAACATTTGGCGAGCTCAGTCATTCGTGTTTTTTTTTTTCATTTTTGTGCTTCTTCCTTCACTTTGCATAATTGGGGACTGAGACATCAGAGACATATGCCTCCTGCAAAGTGAGAGGGAATCGACAATTTATAAAAATCACGCAGAACCTAGGAAATACGTATAAGTCAAGTTGCATGAATGTTTTTTTAAATGAACTTTAAAGACTTTAGAAAGCCACAGAAGTTAACTTTTGACGTATTTTTTGAGCAAGAAAGATAAAGTCAGTCCATAAGAAGTATTGGACGTGCTGAGCAAGGTGAATCAAGTCTTAGAGGATCATCCATCAGATCATCTGATCATTTCAGGTAAGAAAATGGATTTTATCTCTTCATATGTTAAGCAAAGTAAAATTCAGTTCACTTATTCAGATATTTCTAATGTGGAAGAGATTTGGTTACGCTTTTATGGGGAGTGTGAACTTGAGAATTCACGTATAGAGTGTGCAAGGTCTTTTAATAGAGAGAAACAGAAAATCAGAAATGTCTGTCATTTAGTCTATGATTTTCACAAGTTAATCGTAGAAAAATGTAAAAATGGTGCAAATAGACAACCTGAATTGTCAGGAGAGTCAGTGACAGAAATCCAAAGACTGCTTAGAACCTGGAATGTCAGTCAGTGATATTGTGAATTCTGACTGTAATGTTGGAAATGAAAAGTCAGATTTAGACTGTAATTCAAATCAGAATCTTGACAATGGCGACAGACACGTGCTACCTAATCAAGGTGACTTTCAGCATACTGAGAAAGAAGCAGGAAATGACGTAGTGAAGCCAGAAGGGGGAGGAGCCAGAGTGGGACACGTGCAGAAAGTTGTCAGAGAAGGACACGTGCAGAGAGAAAATGGCGACGATCAGTTTAAAAAAATAGAACAGACTAAGTTAGGAATTAAACTTAGAAAGGGTCTATTGGACATATGCAAATTAATTCCCGCATATAATCCTAAAATACATGTTTGCAGAAATTCAGAGATATTTGAAAGTTCCGTTGAGAAGTTAAATTTAACCAATAGTGAGACGAATCAGTTATTCCGTATGTGGATACCTCAGCATTTCTTTAGACAATTGGCATTAAAAAAGTCTTCTGACAATGAGACATTTGATTGTTCAAATGATAACGATATCATAAGGCTGAAAAATCTCATCTTCTGTGCAAGGAATGAATCTGATCCAAATTATGAGATGTTAAAGGAATTACAAATTGAACAGAATGAGAGTACGTTCTCATTTATGTCCGTTTTTGAACGTTAGTATAGGGCGGTCATTCCAAATGTCAGATTGGATGGAATGATACATTTATTCATCAAGAAATTTAATTTCCTTGATAATGCAGCTTGTGCGGTGGCATTAAATAAAAAGTCCCTATTCGAATGTACGACATTTATCGATTTTGTTAGAAAAAGTCAATCAAAACATAAATTAATTAATTCTGAAAAACCAACACGAAAAAGGGAGAGTTTCTGTGAAAAACCAACAGTGTCTTCCAGATCCAGATATTTCTGTGACAGGATATATGAAATTCGCAGGAAAATGCATACGTGTTACAAACCATACAATCCATCCCAATTATTATCATCTAAAAATCTTTTTCCACAGGAAAAACCTTTGTCTCCCTTGTCTCCAGTGAAGGGATTGGTCACAGGATCAGATATTGATGGTCCCAGACCATGATGAGTAAAAGCTTTGAAAGACAGAAACAGGTGTCTTGTGGAGATCCTCTCCCCGGGTTAGCATTTGATAGCCAGCGACAGCTGGGAGACATTCTTTCTCATTTAAGAACAAAACTTGATTTACAAAATAAGTTCACAGATTCCTATAAGTTTAAAATGAATCTAATAGATCGAATCTTTGAAGAAAAATTTAGGTTTGGTCTTCAGCTAAATAAAGTCGATTTCTGGGTAAATTAATTTTATTGTTTGATAAATATGATTATTCATATACAGTGAACCTATGCATATATATATATATATATATATATATATATATATATATATATATATATATATATATATATATACAGTTAGGTCCAGAAATATTTGGACAGTGACACAAGTTTTGTTATTTTAGCTGTTTACAAAAACATGTTCAGAAATACAATTATATATATAATATGGGCTGAAAGTGCACACTCCCAGCTGCAATATGAGAGTTTTCACATCCAAATCGGAGAAAGGGTTTAGGAATCATAGCTCTGTAATGCATAGCCTCCTCTTTTTCAAGGGACCAAAAGTAATTGGACAAGGGACTCTAAGGGCTGCAATTAACTCTGAAGGCATCTCCCTCGTTAACCTGTAATCAATGAAGTAGTTAAAAGGTCTGGGGTTGATTACAGGTGTGTGGTTTTGCATTTGGAAGCTGTTGCTGTGACCAGACAACATGCGGTCTAAGGAACTCTCAATTGAGGTGAAACAGAACATCCTGAGGCTGAAAAAAAAGAAAAAATCCATCAGAGAGATAGCAGACATGCTTGGAGTAGCAAAATCAACAGTCGGGTACATTCTGAGAAAAAAGGAATTGACTGGTGAGCTTGGGAACTCAAAAAGGCCTGGGCGTCCACGGATGACAACAGTGGTGGATGATCGCCGCATACTTTCTTTGGTGAAGAAGAACCCGTTCACAACATCAACTTAAGTCCAGAACACTCTCAGTGAAGTAGGTGTATCTGTCTCTAAGTCAACAGTAAAGAGAAGACTCCATGAAAGTAAATACAAAGGGTTCACATCTAGATGCAACCCATTTATCAATTCCAAAAATAGACAGGCCAGAGTTAAATTTGCTGAAAAACACTTCATGAAGCCAGCTCAGTTCTGGAAAAGTATTCTATGGACAGATGAGACAAAGATCAACCTGTACCAGAATGATGGGAAGAAAAAAGTTTGGAGAAGAAAGGGAACAGCACATGATCCAAGGCACACCACATCCTCTGTAAAACATGGTGTAGGCAACGTGATGGCATGGGCATGCATGGCTTTCAATGGCACTGGGTCACTTGTGTTTATTGATGACATAACAGCAGACAAGAGTAGCCGGATGAATTCTGAAGTGTACCGGGATATACTTTCAGCCCAGATTCAGCCAAATGCCGCAAAGTTGATCGGACGGCGCTTCATAGTACAGATGGACAATGACCCCAAGCATACAGCCAAAGCTACCCAGGAGTTCATGAGTGCAAAAAAGTGGAACATTCTGCAATGGCCAAGTCAATCACCAGATCTTAACCCAATTGAGCATGCATTTCACTTGCTCAAATCCAGACTTAAGACGGAAAGACCCACAAACAAGCAAGACCTGAAGGCTGCGGCTGTAAAGGCCTGGAAAAGCATTAAGAAGGAGGAAACCCAGCGTTTGGTGATGTCCATGGGTTCCAGACTTAAGGCAGTGATTGCCTCCAAAGGATTCGCAACAAAATATTGAAAATAAAAATATTTTGTTTGGGTTTGGTTTATTTGTCCAATTACTTTTGACCTCCTAAAATGTGGAGTGTTTGTAAAGAAATGTGTACAATTCCTACAATTTCTATCAGATATTTTTTTTGCAAACCTTCAAATTAAACGTTACAATCTGCACTTGAATTCTGTTGTAGAGATTTCATTTCAAATCCAATGTGGTGGCATGCAGAGCCCAACTCGCGAAAATTGTGTCACTGTCCAAATATTTCTGGACCTAACTGTATATATATATATATATATAAATATAAATATTAAAGGTAGTGATAGTAAATCAAGGCGATATTTTCATTTAGTAAAATGATAGTTTAATGTTATAAATTAATAATTTGATCTCTGTATATGAATAATAATATTTAAAATGTAATAATAAGAGAAAGTAACAGATTCTCAGTGTTTCATTTTTATCATAAATATGATAATTTTATTCTTTTATTTCCCTCAGAATTTATCAGTAAAGCAGATTGATGAAGTATTAACTTTTTATTTATACATTTGTTCTTGTCCTCAATCAGGTAACATATCTTATTGTGTAAGGTTAATCGCGAAAGCATGATTAATAATAATTATTATTTTCTCAGGTACCAATTGTCTGAGAACTATTACTTTAACGTTTCTTTTATGAATATATATCTTCTTTAGAGTTATTAGAAATGTAATCTGAGCTTTGGAGTGTAGTAAAACTGCTTGCTGTTTTGGAATGGTGTTCTTTGCACGTAACCAGAGCATGTGACTTTTGAATTACTAAAGCTAATAATAAATGTTTGTTCTATGGTCAAATGTACAGTATGTAATACATTGGAATTTGTATTTTTCAAGAAGTACTTCAAATTAGTAACATAATTTTTGAAATGCGCATAGAATAATTGAAAAAAAAAAAAAGGGATATGTGTCTGTCAGTTTCTATGTGGATATATGTTAAAGAACCATGGCAGTCTTGTGTGCATAGATGTGTCTATGAATGATTGATTGTCTGAGCAGCTGCCGATGTCAAGTACTTGGATCCAGGAAAAAAAAAAAGGGAATTTTTGTTTTAACTTTGAGGTTATAATATATGTATGTATACTATTAGAATAAATAAGTTATAGTACATAAGTATAAATGGAGGAATTTATACCGAATATATCTTATTCTTAAGGCCCTGTCACACACAGAGATAAATCTGCGGCAGATCTGTGGTTGCAGTGAAATTGTGGACAATCAGTGCCAGGTTTGTGGCTGTGTACAAATGGAACAATATGTCCATGATTTCACTGCAACCACAGATCTGCCAAAGATTTATCTCTGTGTGTGACGGGGCCTTTAGACATATTTCTTTAGTATAGAGATGTTAGGATTTTTTATTAAGGGTTTATTTTGAAGAATTACATTCTAGAATAAGGTTTTAACTTTTGATTTTTATACAGTTATGAGTTACTTCTTTTTGGTAATCATTTTTCTTTTTAAATATGAAAGTAATATTTCTTATATGGTCTTGAAGATATATAACATAAATTTTAATTTAATTTAATTTTGACATATTAATTTTTATAATATCATATTTCATGATATTGAAAGGGAAAGGTTTGGTCTCAATCACACATTTATATTTGATAAATATATGTGTTTACAGGATACTTTAATAATTAATATTTCAAGCATAAGGGAAGAATTGGGAATAAAAAATATATTTGAAGTATATCATAATGCATTTATATACTAAGAGAAGAGTATTATTTGCAAGGTTACATGACAATTATTTTTATAGGTTACTGATATGATAGGTATGGAAATCCTATAAGATACTGGTAACATTAAGGTTATGTATTATTAAAGACATAGGTGTTATATACATAGAAGGCCTTATTTTTATTTCAATTTTTATTTTTATTCCGATTTTCATTTTTCCTTTTATTCCTATTTTTTTTTATATTAATTATTATTTAATATTCACATTTTTAATCAAAATTTTAATTCTACAATTTTTATTTTTTCTTCAAATTTTAAATATCTCAATTGAGAAAACACTTCAATATTTAGTTCAGGAATATCTAATATAAGAATATTACTTTATTAAATATGAATAATATTAAAAGGGAAAGTTCCACTTTTTGGAAGAAAAGAATACTTCCTAGTTATACATTATTTTTATATTAGTATGTTAACACAATAAGGATGAAATATTACTTATAGTTACACATTTTCTTATAGTAGGTTATTTAATAAATAATAGGCAAATCAAATAAATTAAATTAGAGCAATAAAGATGGAAGATCGAGGTACATCTAGATTTACCTTCCTATATTTACAAATAATATTTATATTATATTTTTAATAAATAATAATTTATAATGGGTATTATTGTGTTTTGATGGAATCATCCAGTCTTTTCTAAAAGGTTATTTGCTTTGGTTTATAATTTTACAAATGATCTAACTAAATAAGCCATATTGTTGCCTTTCATATTTATAATATGATACATGTTATAGGTGCACATTATATTATTTCATATTTTATATTATATTTTGGTTACATTCAACACATTGCCACCTATGAGTTTGGAAGGGTAATGCACCAATGACAAAAAAGGTCATTACATGAGAATACTATTGTCTATATCATTATGCAGTATTATTACATCATTCTAAGTATCAATTATATTAATACTTCTACAATAATAATAATGACATGGTATTATAGTATTAGAGTTATGATACGCTGTGACATTTATTAGTGACAGTTATTGCCATATTTGGTATCTAGATTAGGGAATGAAGTCTTCAATCAAGATTACAGAAGATAAAAAGACTTTATAATTTTCCTAAAGTTAAAAGGGATTCTGCAAAAAGGTCCAAAAGGTAACGTCTCAAATGAGACTGTGAAACATAAAATACACTTACCGTGTTTGCACCTCAGAAACACAGTGATCTTATGGTTCCAGGATGGACAATGACACGTGGTCTGTGCATTAAGACCTCACTACAGTGACTAAGAAGAGCAATGACGTGTTAAAGTTAACCCCTGTCGTGCTGACCAAGAACGTCTTAACATCTGTTCCAGGATTTGACAACAGGCAGCGCGGAGGATAAAGGTGACTAATGTAAATTACACTGCACAGACATCAAAGACTTCTGCTATTCTTCTACACTCATGAACTGTGGTTTATCAACATTGGCTATGGACTTTGTAATAAAGAATAAGGTTTATGGACTTGATCTAACAATGATAAACACAATACGGGACTGTTTAAATTGGTAACCATTCATTTTTATCAAAGGATTTATTTCTAAGAGACTGTGTTTATGCCAGATTACATCGGAGATAAGAAGACATCAACTCAGAGGACATCATATGGTGACCGGATTTGTTTTTTGCATTTCTTTTTAGGTCTAGCGAAGTATAGTTATATATTTTTATATGATTGATCAGTCACGGCCTATCATAACAGGAATCCACATTATTATATTATTGAACTTACAACATGAATAATGCTGATTAATTATTATTCATCATTATTATTGATATTAATCCATTATCGCCAAATAAGGAAAGAAGATTTGTTATTTTAATGATGTATTAATTAATTTTCGGGGTTAAATTCACCCGCTTCAAGGGGGGATTGTAAAAACATTAAAATTAATACATCTAGTTATCAAATATTTCATAGTAGGACATATATGTTCACAGTTCTGTTTATGTTGGAGGGCATAGTTTATTAATAAAGTTTTTATAAGGAATAAATATTAAAATATCCATATTGAATATACTTGAGTACTGACATGGAAGGATATATATAAATCTTCTGGAAGCTTCTAGAAGATTATGTCATATGGAACTATGTTCAACTAAAACACCCTATATGGACTGGACAGTTGTCATATAACACACGATGGAGGGGGCTACTGGTCGCTCCTGCACGTTGTCAGCTGCCCAGAAGGCTCCGAGGCTGCAAGATGAACACATGCTGTCCAGCCTAGGGGGATATCACCCCCTGCTTTGCCATTCAGAATCCAAGGAGAGATGGATGAAGATTTTCTATTGATCAATATGGACTAAATGAACTCTTTTTCGTAAGCTAATGAAGTATATTATTTTTCCTTTCTGTAACTGAACACTGGCAACCATTTTTTTTTTTTTTTTCCAAAACTTTTTATTAATTTTCCAATTTTTTATAAACATAACAAGATATTCAAGGTTACGCAAGGAAAAACATTTGTCTGACAATATGTGACATAATAGGGTGCAATGCCCCAACTTGATATTTTAAACTGATTATCTGATTGATATGGTCTCTATTAAACCAAGGCAAAAGTACTAAGAAATAACAGACGCGATACAAGTCAATTAGAGTCATTAAGCCCCTAAGCCAACCCCGAATGCTTCCAAATTTTCTGGCACGTCTTGTGGCTACCTTAGCGTCTCGTCTCCCTTTCCTCCGGAACCCACACCTCCGTGATTTTCAATTTACCCAGTTTGTCCTGGATATCATTCAGAAGGTACCATTCCGATTGTATAAAAGGTGTCATCAGATTATTTATTTCTCCCTGAGTAAATTGACTTTCAATGAAATTTCTCCATTTCCCAAAGAACTTGGGTGTCAACCTGTCTTTGTCCGTTTCCGCTTCCACTTTCTCCAGCCTCAATAAATTATGTAATTCCCCGATGACCTCTTTTATGGATGGTCCCTCCCTTTGTATCCAATGCTTTAATATGGACCGTTTGGCTATCATGGCTATGTCATGTACTATTGTATATTTCTTCTTTCCCGGCATGTCCGATCCCCCTCTTACTCCTCCCTCAAAGGAATGGAAAATCCACACCATTAGCTCTAGATTTCCAGAAATTCCCCATGTTGCCTGGACAAATAATCTAACTTGATTCCAGAACCTGTGAATTTTCTTACACTCCCATAGTCCATGTAGCATATCTGTTTTTTCTCTTTGACATTTAGGACACCGCATATCTCTTCCCGGAATGTTAAAGCCCATAATAGCCCTGTGTAAAATTCTAAATTGGGTGTCTCTCCATCTCTCATTGGTAACATGTTTCCGCATCTGTACCCATCCCTTCAATATATCCCCTACAACTTCCTGCCCTTTCAATTGTTTCCCCCACGCTGTTAGAGTACGGCTATCCTCCCCAGATATAAGCATTCCCCGAAATGTTCGGTAAATTTTGGAAACATTTACACTTGCTACATCACTTTCCATAAGCTCATCAATCAAACTCTTATTCAATTCCTTCCAAGCTCCCCCAAATCTACAAATACTCCATGCTTCAGTTGTTCATACTGGATGATATGTGAGCTATTAAGTTCATACTTGTCAAGCACTTCCCGTCCTGTCAGCCACCTTCTCTCCTCCACATTCATGACATCCTTCATTCTCTCGACGCCCTTCTCTTTCCATCTAGTAAATAGCTTATTTTCCCGTCCCATGGGAAAGTTCGGAGATGCCCAGGGATTTAAGTACTTAGATACTTTCCATGACAGTCCCAATTTCTTTCTTACCAGTTTCCATGTTAGCATAGTGTCTCGGAATAAGATTGAGTTCCTTATATGCCCATCCGCCCTGGACAATGGGGAGTGTAAAATGGACGCCAAATCCCACGGTGATGCATACTTGGCTTCCATGCCATAGTCTGAGTGCCTGCTTGTTCCTCTCAACCAATCAAACACATGTCTCATTATACACACCAGGTTATAACCCCGAACATCCGGGAAACTAAGACCTCCTTCCTCCGTTGACTTCATCAATGTTCGTAACTTTATTCTAGGTTTCCTTCCCCGCCATATAAAATCCGCATACGCTGAGTTGAGCCTATTTACGTCCCTCAGTTTTAGCAATATCGGGATCGTCTGGAATGGGTACAACAGTCTAGGAAAGCTCATCATTTTTATCAGGTGGCACCTTGCCAGTAGTGGTAGAGGCAGACCCTTCCAACCCTTTAGTTGTGCTATAATTTTCCTAATTAGTGGGCCATAATTCATCTCGTAAATTGATTCCACCGTTCTTCCTATATGAATTCCCAGATATTTAAGTGATGTCTGTGCTATAGGAATGCCACATATACAACCATCCCTTACATTCCCCCCTTTTAGGAACAGGATCTCACACTTTTTTTTATTCAATTTGAATCCTGAGACTAATCCAAATTTTTCAATTAGGGCTAGAGTCTGTGGCAAATCCACGCTAGGGTCCCCCATATATAGTATGACATCATCGGCAAAAAGTGCTGTCTTTATTTCAGTTCCCCTTACCTTAATCCCTTTAAAACTATTCGGGCCCTGCAATATTCTTGACAATGGTTCAATGGCCAAGTCGAATAGGAGGGGAGATAGCGGACAGCCTTGTCTTGTTCCCTTCATCAAAGGGAACACGTCTGATAAAAAACCTGGAGTGTGTACCCTAGCTCCCGAGTTAGCGTAAAGATTCCTAATGTAAAGCCTCATTTTGCCTACAATCCCTGTGGCCTCTAGTACTTTGTCCAGCCAGCTCCAATTTACATTGTCAAACGCTTTTTCTGCGTCGAGTGTAACTAGAGCCGGTCTTGCCCCCCTCTCTATCTGATCCAATCTCACCGCATCCACCACTAGTATTGTCTTCCGGATATTAGTGACAGCATTTCTCCCTTTAATAAACCCTACCTGATGCTCTGTAATGATCCTTGGAAGAATCATGGCCAATCCATTAGCCATAATCTTAGATATTATTTTTAAATCCTGGTTTATAAGTGATATGGGTCTATAACTAGAGGGATCATCCAGGTCTTTAGTTCCCTTAGGGAGTAATTTGATATATGCTACGTTTGAATTTTTAGGAATTTCCTCTCCTTCCAAAAATGCATTAAATACCGCAGTTAAATCTGGCGAGATCAGATCCCTCATAGCCTTATAAAACTCGCTGTTAAAACCGTCGGGGCCTGGTGCCTTGTTGGTGTTAAGCTCCCCGATTGTTCTAATCACCTCCTCAACTGTGATATCTGCATTTAGGTCACTCAGATCTTCCTCTGTTACGCTAGGCAAGTGCGCTTGTCTTAACCACTCTGCCTCGTCAGTCATGTCATTGTTTCCTGGCCCATATAGTTTTCTATAAAAATGTCCCAGCAATTTATTAATTTCCTTAGGATCTGTGGTCACCCCCCCCTTTCTTTTTAGTTTGGAAATCACTGTCATTTTCCTGCTACCCCTTGCCAAATTTGCCAGCATCCTCCCCGCCTTGTTGCCAAATCTATGTAGCTCTGCTTCCCTGTGTGACCAAAATAATTGTTCCTTTTTTTTGCCCATTCGTCGAACCCCCTTTTTGCCTCCAACCATCTGTCTTTCGTCGTGGGAGATCTATTAGCCAAATACTTTGTGTATGCTACCCGCACTGCTTCACTCTGGTCATTATAATTCTCATTGGTCTTCCTTTTGATCATGGCCGCATATCCAATCAGGCGACCCCTCAAGACCGCTTTTGCCGTTTCCCAGTATAGCACTGGGTTCCCTTTGTGTTCCTTGTTTTCCTCTGTGAATTCTCCCCACCACTCTCGTAATACCCTGTGGAAATTATCTTGTCTGAGAAGAAATGATGGAAATCTCCATATGATATCTGTACCTCTCTTGAACTGCTCTCTGATACCCAATCTCAACGGACTATGATCAGATATCACCATGTTTTCTATCACACATTCTTGTGCCCGATTAACTAGGCCTTGAGAAATCCAAAATTGATCAATACGCGACCAGCTATCATGAGGATGCGAGAAGTGTGTATATTCTCTATCATGCGGGTGAGCTAATCTCCAGATGTCCTTCAAACCCACGTCTTCTAATGTCACATCCCTATGGTCCGGCCTTCTGTCCACATCCCCTGTCCTCTCCTTCCCCCTCCTCCTGTCTTCAGCTGAGTCTGGAACTGTGTTAAAATCACCTCCTACTATGATGTTGGTCTCCCCATCTGCTAGTATGCTGGCCTTTATGCCATCATGAAATATGCTCTGTTGGGAGTTTGGACCGTAAACATTATAGATATTTAATTTACCCGCTGGACTAATGATTGTTAAATGCTGCCACCGTCCCTGGTCGTCTGCCTCGTGTGTCACTACTTCATGGCTGAGCTGTTTATGTATTAGAATCATTGTCCCCGCTTTCCTACCTTGTGCCTCTGCCCCATATACAGTACCCACCCAGTATTTCTTCATGCGGAAAAAGTCCTCCTTCCTCAAATGCGTTTCCTGTAATAATGCAATATCTGTTTTTAGTCTTTTCAGATGTCTTAGTATCATTGCTCGTTTGTTAGGAGATCTCAAGCCTTTCACATTCCATGTAGTTATTTGTACCATATTTGCCTTTGTATTTTGCTCTTACTACTTCCTCCCCTGTGGGCCCTGAACTCACAAGAGACGAGACAATTATTACCAGGTATAGAATTTGCCCCCCAGGCTTGATATATCTTTTCCCCACCTTGTATGTATAACAAATATAACAATAAACAAGTAACTGTAGAACACGTTTTCCCTTCTGGGAAATTTTTGGCTCTTTTCGCCATGCTGATGACTTCCCCTTTTCCTAGCCAAACTGTTGAGCTCCCTAGTCACCCCCCTTAGAGTATACGTTCTAGCCCCGGATTCACATGAGTCACATGAACAAGCCTTAAATAATGGCAAAAATAGTACAGTATGACAAAAACTCTATAAGGACTTCAAGTCCAACTTAGCTCTATTTTCTGGTGGTCATCCCCGCACTCAGAGCAGACAGATCCACTTCATTTACGCCTGGAAGTCGTTCCTGGACAAAGGCGAGTGAAAGTAAGAATGAAAGTGAATCTGGAAGTGGAACTGAAAGTAAGCGTGAGACTGAATATGCGAGAGAAAAAGAGTGAGACAGAGCGCGTGAGGTACTGAAAGTGAGCGTGAGACTGAAAATGAAACTGAGTATGAGAGTGAGTGTGAAACTGAAAGTAAGCGTGAAACTGAAAATGAGACTGAATATGTGAGGGAGGGAGAAAAAAAAAAAAAAAGTGTGAGACTGAGAGTGAGTGTGAGAGTGTGAGACTGAACGTTAGGAGTAAGACTGAAAGTGAAACTGATAGCAAGCGTGAAAGCAAAACTGAACATGAGAGAGTGAAATCAAGAGAGTGAGAGAGTGCGAGAACAGGACCAGCAATATCTAGTTCAGTTCAGTTATCATGAACCATTTCCAACAGTTAGTCTCTGTGTTCCAAGCGAGGATTATTTTGTTGTTTTGGGCTCAATCTCCTTTCCTCTCTACTCTCCACCCGCGATTGCTCCTCAAAGCTTCTCGAGTCTTTCCCTGGGCCTCTTGGAGATCCTCCTCTGCTGGTCCCTTCTCCATTGTTTCCTCTTTTTTGTCCATCAGCCCGATTCTTATCTTGTTCTGCCATGAGAGTACGCTCTGCTTCTTTAAAGTCTTTGTAATATGCAAACGAGCCATTAAGATTTCTGACTTTCAGTGTGGCAGGGTATAGCAGTTGGCACTTGACTTTTTTGTTATACAGGAATGAACATACTTTGCTGAATTCTTTTCTCTTTCTGGAGACTTCTGCTGAATAATCGCCGAAAATTAGCAGTCTGTTGCCTTGGTAATGCAATGGTCGCTGTCTGTCTCTAAAGGCCCTCAGTATTTCCTCTTTATGTTTATAATCAAGATATTTGACTATCACTTGTCTAGCCCTCAGCGGGGCTTTCTTGTTTGGGTTTGGATCCTCTCCCCTATTCGCTTCTTGTTGTCTCAGTGGTCCCACTCTGTGCGCTCTTTCCACTCTGAATGTAGCCTTAATGCCCAGGGCCTGAGGTACCTCCTGTTCACATATGTTATCCAGCTGTCCCAAAGATACCGATTCTGGCAGCCCCACAATGCGCAGATTATTTCGCCTCGATCGGTTCTCTAAGTCTTCCGCTTTATCTCTCAAATAATCGTTAGATTTCACTAGAGCTGCTATTTGCTCTTGCATAGCCATTATTTTCTCCTCTGAGTCAGATATTCTCTGCTCTGTTTCTGCCAGTCTAGATGCATGTCCACTAATCTGCTTTTGCATAGCTGCTAGGGATGTTTGTATGGCTGTTTCAATGGCCACTTTAATCTCTTTTGACAGCTGTGATGTCACTTCGGCAGCCAATTTTTTATAATCAACATTGAGCTCTTGTGCATGCTTGTCTTGGCCTGCAGGTGGTGCTGGTTTCTTAGTTCTCTTAGGGTACCTTCACACTTAGCGATGCAGCAGCGATCCGACCAGCGATCTGACCTGGTCAGGATCGCTGCTGCATCGCTACATGGTCGCTGGTGAGCTGTCAAACAGGCAGATCTCACCAGCGACCAGTGAACAGCCCCCAGCCAGCAGCGACGTGCAAGCGACGCTGCGCTTGCACGGAGCTGCCGTCTGGAAGCTGCGGAGACTGGTAACTAAGGTAAACATCGGGTATGGTTACCCGATGTTTACATTAGTTACCAGCGCACAGCTGTGTGTGCAGGGAGCAGGGAGCCGCGCACACTGAGCGCTGGCTCCTTGCTCTCCTACCATAGCTACAGTACACATCGGGTTAATTAACCCGATGTGTAATGCAGCTACATGTGCAGAGAGCAGGGAGCCGCGCACACTGCTTAGCGCTGGCTCCTTGCTCTCCTAGCTGCTGTACACATCGGGTTAATTAACCCGATGTGTACAGCAGCTACATGTGCAGAGAGCCGGAGCCGGCAGCACAGGCAGCGTGAGAGCTGCAGATGCTGGTAACTAAGGTAAATATCGGGTAACCACCTTGGTTACCCGATGTTTATCTTGGATACAGCTTACCTCAGCTGTCAGATGCTGGCTCCTGCTCCCTGCTCGCTTCATTTGTCGCTCTCTTGCTGTCACACACAGCGATCTGTGTGTCACAGCAGGAGAGCGGCTTTGAAGAAAACGAACCAGGGCTGTGTGTAACGAGCAGCGATCTCGCAGCAGGGGCCAGATCGCTGCTCAGTGTCACACACAGCGAGATCGCTAATGAGGTCACTGCTGCGTCACAAAAACCGTGACTCAGCAGCGATCTCGGCAGCGAGCTCGCTGTGTGTGAAGCACCCCTTATTCTGAGCTGGGGATTTTCCACCCTCCCCCATTTGTTTACAGTATTTAGA
Organism: Anomaloglossus baeobatrachus; assembly: GCF_048569485.1. Taxonomy (NCBI): domain Eukaryota; kingdom Metazoa; phylum Chordata; class Amphibia; order Anura; family Aromobatidae; genus Anomaloglossus; species Anomaloglossus baeobatrachus. The sequence goes on from NC_134353.1 coordinate 976,527,086, forward strand.
TAATGGTGTGGCCGGCAGTTTCTTGTTTGCTTTAGAAGGAATGTTACTGTTTCTGACATGCAGCTTCTGCTGGCATTTATCATGATTAGACACCTTATATTGCATGTCTAAGTGATCAGTCCGGTCTCCTGCGTCTCTGGCCACTCTTTGCTTGCTGCACTCCTCCTCCTCCTCTCTTTCTTGTTCCTCCATGTCCCCTTCCTCTATCCATTGTGTTTCTCCCTCTGCAATCCCCTGCAGCGATTTCTCTCCTGCTCCATCCTCCCCCGACCCCCCGCTCTCATCTCCTTCACTTCTCCCTCTCCTGGCTTCCATTACCACATCTTGCATTGGGGACTCTGGCTCCTCCTCCATCAGGCTTGTAGGTGCCATGTCAGTCTCCTCTTCTCCCCGCCGGCAGTCAGGATCTCCACTCCTGCAGGTCCCCTCACCACCACCAGCACTCCTCAGTAAGTACCGCTCCATAGCTGTGTGCTTCCTGCTACCAGACGTGCTGCTCTCTGCTCGCTCACTTGCCCGGGTATGCTGTTTATCGTCGGTTTCTCAGAGGGGTGTCGGGAGCTTCTCCTCTATGCTGCCTCCTCAGCCAGGACCGGAACAGGAAGTCGGCAACCATTTTTAAATAGATAAAATACATTTATTTTTTACATTTTTGAAGTCCTTTCTTTCATGCGCTTTTACGTATTTGAAGAAAAATATATTTAAGAGTATATTTTTTTAACACCAATCTATTACCTTACAGAGGTTCTAGGCCTCATATGGCTTTAATAGGAGAGACTGGTTTGGCTTATATTAACTGAGAATAATTATAAATTGTCCAGCAATCCCATATTAAACAATTGTCACAAGGGTTTTCCTTGCTGTCCAGTGACTTACACTGATGGGCAAAGGGGTAACAATGTTCTGCACTTGTGACTTTCCGGCTCCACATCTCACCATCCACTACAGATTTGAGCGTGAGACGACCTTCATCTTAGAGACAATCATCTTGCCTATCTCACACAGAATTGTGATTTGCAGCTATTTATCAAATCACAATTATGCAGATTCGATTCTTGTCATGTCTCTGCATTGTTACGGTTTTGCTCCTGATGGTGGAAATATCATTTTCTTCCTGTATACTACAAATTACAACCTGACAATTTCCCAAGAAAGGAGACACAGCATCATCTAGCGATACCGGTCTCTCAGCCAAGAAAATTAGCAAACTGCATTATGTGAGGCTATGACAGTAGGAAGAATATGAAATGAAGTTCGTCCATCCATTCAAAAGCCAAGAGGTGACGTCCAGGCACAATCAACAAGTCGCTCATCACAAGGTCTATCAGTTCTGGGGCTACAAACACTGCAGTGGAAGCGGCTCATATGCTTTGCAATAGTGAGATTATACACATGCAAGCACCGTGAGACACACTTTACAGTCTGAAATGGTGTCTTAAAAAAAGGGGAAGAAGCCTCGACTTCAATATCCACATAAGAAGCATTGATTTAAGTTTCAAAAGAAGTCCAAAAAACCTAAGCCTTCCTTTCTGATTTTGGGCCCTCGTGTAGCGCCCTGGAAAACCAGGTAGATGTACATATAGGTCCTGCATAACACCTATCCCACAAAGGGTTAAATCAGCCGACCTGAAACCCTAGTCTCCCTCCTCAGGGAAGGACAGACACCAGTGGGCGGCACCAGGCGGTTAGGAAACGCCCACCTAGGGGTCTAGAGAGCACGGGGCGGGAAAACAGTCAGTTAAGGTTAAAGTTAGGAGTCAAGTGGAGTGAAGCTGACAGGTGCCAGGGTCGGAGCCCCGACATCTTGGCTAGGTGGCAGACGGCAGCCAGAATCTGCAGGAGACGGGAAGAGGACAGCCGGAGATCCGAGGTGGACCGGGACAGGGTTGGAGCCCGCCGGTACCGACACCGGAGAACCAACCCGGAATCCGTGTGCACAGAGGGGGTACTTGGACCCTGAAGCCAGGACCGGCACCGACAGTCTAGCTAATTAACCTTCGTCAGGCTGCATAATTTTACAACGTTAACAGTGACCCCTTATTTCGGAAGGGGGTGGAGATATTTTATTGAAATTTGGCCAATATATTCTGGACCAAAACTGCAGAGATGTCACGAAATTTCAGCCCTCTACGGCTTTTGGAAAAAAAAATGTATTGCAATTTTAAAACGGAATAGTTACAATTGTACCTATTCAGCCGGACAAAGGTTAATCAATTGAGGGCAGGATTTTAGGTGCTGTCCCAACCTAAGTCCCGAAAACTAGACAACCACCCACCAAGAGGGATAGGGCAACCGCCAGGGACCGCAGATCCCAAGGGTCAGCGTCTGACGGGCACGGCTCCCAACCAAAGGACCGGGAGTGGACTCCCGTGTTTCACAACGGGAAGTCCTACCTACAACACACTGAGTGCAGAGGAGAGAGACTTTGACTACCAACCCGGGTGTGGGATCAGATACACCCGTCTGCGGCAGCCGGCCACCATCCCCTTGGTTTACCACAGGACTTGTGTGCTTTATTCAACCGTGAGTAACATCCCTGCCCTGGCCTGGCACCGCCCCACCTGTTTCCAGGTGACCTTACCATGTCCACCTGTGTGGACCCTCTCTCTGCCTGATCTCCTCTCGTCTCCAGGTGACCTCACAGTGTCCATCTGCAGGGACTCCCCTCTGTCAATTTTCTAGTCTCCAGGTGACCTTGCCATGTCCATGAAGGAGCACTCCAAACTGCCCAATCTCCTGTCATCTTCAGGTAACATTGTCATGTCCATCTATGGGGAATTTCTTCATAATTTTTGAAAATTCTTGGAGAACAGGAGAAGTTCCAGAAGACTGGAGAAGAGCCATTTTTTTGTCCCCATCTTCAAAAAGGGGAAGAAGGTGAACCCAGGGAACTACAGGCCTGTGAGCCTGACTTCCATACCAGGAAAGATCTTTGAACAAATTATTAAACAACATTTATGCAAGTACCTGGATGAGAATGAAGTGATTAACCAGAGCCAGCATGGATTTGTAACTAATAAGTCATGTCAGACTAACTTAATTTCCTTCTATGACAAAATCACTGACTGGGTGGTTCAGGGAAATGCAGTAGATATAGTATATCTTGACTTCGGTAAAGCATTTGACAAAGTATCTCATACAATCCTTATTGAAAAAATGACCAAGTGTGGAATGGACAAGGCAACTGTTAGATGGATTTGTAACTGGCTTAGTGATCGGAGTCAAAGAGTGGTCATAAATGGCTGCACATCCAGTTGGAAGACTGTTTCAAGTGGGGTACCACAGGGCTCTGTCCTGGGCCCAGTGTTGTTCAACATCTTTATCAATGATTTAGATGAAGGTATTAAGAGTAGAGTGATTAAATTTGCCGATGACACAAAGTTAGGAGGAATAGCTAATACTAGAGAAGAGAGAGCGGATTCAACAAGATCTAAACAAGCTGGAACAATGGGCAGTAACTAATAGAATGTTTTTTTAACAGGGAGACATGCAAAGTCATACATCTTGGCAAGAATAATGAAAAGAGTATATACAGCATGGGAGTAATAGAGCTATTCAAAAGCATGTGTGAAAAAGACTTAGGTATACTAATTTAAATACCCTTTTAAATCGATGGCCAGACCATATATAACAAACTTTTCTTCCCCATTCATCTTTTGTGCCTTCCCTATTTCCTCAGACTGTAAGCTTACGAGCAGGGCCCTCACTCCTCCTGGTATCTTAATTTTTGTTGTTTTTTTTTTGTATTGTCTCAAATTGTCTGTACATGTCCCCTCTGATTTCTAAAGCACTGCGGAATATGTTGCCGCTATAGAAATAAAACTTTATTATTATAAATAAAACTTTATTATTATATAGATCACAGACTGAACATGAGTCAACAGTGTGACGCAGCAGCAAAAAAGGCAAACACCATTCTAGGATGTATTAACAGAAGCATACAGTCTAGATCATGTGAAGTAATTATCCCCCTTTACTCCTCTTTGGTCAGACCTCATCTGGAATACTGTGTCCAGTTCTGGGCACAACATTTTAAAAAAGACTTCAACAAACTGGAGCAAGTTCAGAGAAGAGTGACCAGAATGGAGACTGGACTGCAAACCATGTCCTATGAGGAACGGTTACATGATTTAGGATTGTTTAGCTTGCAAAAGCGAAGACTGAGAGGAGACCTAATAGCTGTGTACAAATATCTTAAAGGCTGTCACACTGTAGAGGCATCAGTTTTATTCTCATTTTCACAAGGAAAGACTAGAAGCAATGGGATGAAACTGATGGGGAGGAGACACAGATTAGATATTAGAAAAAACTATTTGACAGTGAGGGTGATCAATGAGTGAAACAGGCTGCCATGAGAGGTTGTGAGTTCTCCTTCAATGGAAGTCTTTACAAAGATGTTGGATGGACATCTGTCTGGGATGATTTAGTGAATCCTGCTTTGAGCAGGGGGTTGGACTAGATGACCCAGGAGGTCCATTCCATCTCTAATATTCTATGATCTGATTCTATGATTGAATCACCTCTGCCGAATCTCCTCTCATCTCCAGGTGACCTTGCCATGTCCACCTGTGGGGACTCACATGTGCCTAATCTCCTCTCTTTCCAGGTGACCTTCCCATGTACACCTATGCGGAATGCCTTTTGCTCGATCTCCTCTAATCTCCAGGTGACCTTGCTATGTTCACCTGTGGGGACTCCCGTCTGCCCGATCTCCTCTTGTCTCCAGATCACCTTGCCATGTCTACCAGGGGCATGCACCATTGCTTGATCTCTTGTTTCCAGGTGACCTTGCCATGTTCATCTGTGGGAAACCCCCCTCTGCCCAATCTCCTCCCGTCTCCAGGTGACTTTAATGTCCATCTGTGGGGACTTCTCACTGTCCATTTTCTAGTCTCCTGGTGACCTTGCTATGTCCATTAAGGAGCACTCCCAACAGCCCGATCTCCTCATCTCCAGGTGACCCTCTCACGCTCACCTTGTCATTTCCACCTGTTGGGATTCCAGTCTGCCCGATCTCCTCTTGCCTTCAGGTGACCTTGCCATGTCCCAACTGTGGGATCTCTAGTCTGCCTGATCTCCTCTACTCAAGATGACCTTGCCATGTCCGCCTATGGGGGCTTGCCTCTGCCCAATGTCCTGTAGTCTCCAAATGATATTGCCATGTCCACCTGTGGGGACTTCCCTCTGCCCGATTTCCTCTATCTGTGGGGACTCATAGAATCATAGAATGATAGACTTGGAAGGGACCTCAAGGGCCATCAGGTCCAACCCCCTGTGAGTGCAGGCTTTCTTAAATCATCCCAGCTATATGTTTATCCAGTTTCCGCTTAAAGATTTCCATTGATGGAGAGCTCACCACCTCCCGTGGTAGCTTGTTCCACTCCCTGACTGCCCTCACTGTCAGAGAGTTTTTCCTAATATCTAATCTGATTCTCCTTCCTTTAAGTTTCATCCCATTGCTTCTTGTACTTCCTTATGCTAATGAGAATAGGGTCGTTCCCTCTGCACAGTGACTACCTTTCAGATATTTGTAGACAGCTATTAAGTCACCTCTCAGCCTTCTCTTTTTCAAACTAAACATCCCTAGTTGTTGTAGTCATTCTTCATATGACATGGTTTGCAGACCTTCTACCATCTTGGTTGCTCTTCACAGGCGCCCAGAACTGTACACAGTATGTACACGGTATTCCAGGTGGGGTCTGACCAGGGCAGAGTATAGGGGAATATTACCTCTCGATCTAGATTCAATGCTTGTCTTCATACATCCCAGAATTTTGTTGGCACATATTGAATCTGGGATCCACTATTATGCCCAAGTTCTTTTCCCCGATGCGATCACCTAGTTCTATTCCTCGCATACTATATATGCTTTTTACATTTCTTCCAGATCTCCCTTTTTTCTCCAGGTGACCTTGCCATATCAACATGTGGGGACTTCCCTCTGCCCAATCTCTTGTTCCAGGTGACCTTGTAATTCTGCTGCAATCTCCAGGTGAGGCCCCGGCTTCTCTATGTATGTGTTCAGTCACCGCCCCGATATATGTAGTATCATTATTCCAATGTTCATTTCACCAGTGACGATAGGCTTCTTTAGGGGAAGATGGGTGCCATTGTCCTTTATAGGATAATATCAGTTGACAGCTACTTTACCGATACAGTTCTTTTCATAGAAAAAGGAACAAATTTACCTTTTCACTTCTGCAGCTCGGCACCAATCTTGGCTCTTACGTCCAATATTTCAGCTCTCTGCAGCTTTTATTCTTATCGATGTGACCTTTATTATTATTGTTAGGATTTGAGCATTTCTGTTATTATCCAAGGTCTTCTGATCACTATTTTATTATTCTCACCATGACTTAGTATTAAACTTAGAATAAATTAATATCAGTGATTACGCAGTGTGGGGTGAAGAGGTAGTCACCAGTACTGACCACTGACGATAGGAAAACACTCACCTTGTAAAATCTGGTGAATAATCATTACATCATAAGAAAAAAGTGGGATCAGCTTTGGAAGGGGAGGACAATCATCCACAGTGTACTTTTGATGGGGTACTCACCAGAGTCTGTGACAGCTGCAGCATGGTGGTATGTGCCTGCAGAGTGACTATGCACAATATCTCCATGCTGATGGTCCTCATGTTGCTCTTCTTCAGAATGATGATGAGAGTTATGACTGTCGGTTATAGTTGAGGAACTTTCCAAGGTGCTGATGTTCCAGGGTGCGCCCAAGAGGCCATAAAAAGTCGGCTGTGTTGAGTGATCTGCAAAATCTCCATACTCTAGTTCATACAGGACAAAACCAATGGCTACAGCCAGGAGGAGCAGGGAAGAGCAGATCCGAAGACTGGCATCTCTGCAGCGGGCCTGAGGGACACGGCGTGATGAATTGCTGTAAAAAAACAATGAAGGGGTATTAGAGCCGTCTGATGGGTGCACTTGTGACGCCCTGGACTAGTCAGGTCGTCCCAGGTAGTCACACACAACACCACACCCCCTCCCAGTTAGGTAACACCAGTCAAACTAGAAACCCTTGTCACCACCCTCCAGGTTTGATGTCCACACCAGGGGGCGGAGCCAAGCGGTTCGTTCCGTCAACCGAGGAGTTTACAGGCCTGGAGGCGGGAAAACACAGTAGTCAGTCGGAGCCAAGCTCTAGAGGAGTGTTGAGCAGTCAGGTTCACGGGCAGTTCTGTGTCCAGGCTGCCCAGAGGCTACCAGGTGGCTGGGTCAGCCCCCAGTCGCCATTGGCAAGGAGGCAGACGGTGGTGGCCGCCTGCAGGAGACCGGGAAAACGACCGGTGGAACCGTAAGGGTTCGGGACAGGGTAGTGGCCCGCCGGAACAGAACCGGGGAGCCAACTGGGTACCGGAGCACCAGGAGGGGTACTCAGACCCAGACAAAGCCCCGAACCTACAGGGCAGAGTCAAATCAACTGATTGCGGACTGGGCTTAAGGACCTATCCCACATAAGTCCCTTTAGAATACAACAGCCCAACCATACAGGGTAAAGCCACCGCCAAGGCATAGAGACCCAAAGGGCCAGCGTCTGCGGGCAAATGAGTTCCTAAGACATATACACGTCGGGGAGCGGACTACCGGTGTCTAGGCATAGGAGTCAACATTCACACACAGAGGTGCACGAGAAAGGCGGAAACCACCAACCTTTACTGGGAGAAGCTGCAGCCGGCTGCGGGCCCCGTTCATCACTCCGTTTCTTTTACCAGCGACTCCAGTGTCTTGTGTCAGAGTGAGTACACCAGTGCCATCAGGCACCGCACCGCAACACAACACTTCACCCTGCACCCCGGCCCTCGCCTACCGGGCCCCAGGACCAACATCCCCTACCCATGGGGGGGTCAACACCTAGCTGCGCCATTACACTGCTCCCGGGAGCCCCCATACCTTCACCGCAGCGGTGGTGTCTACAATCACCACAACCTGTGGGTGGCATCATGAACTATCATCCCAAACCAAGCCACCGCGGCCCCGGCCGTGGGACTCCTCACCCAAATCCCCGCATGTAGCGCCAACTCCCTTGTTGAGCGACGTGACCCCCGGGTCCGTGAGAGGCTTGAGCCACCACCCGCAGTACGAGCACGGATCCGAGCAGCTCGACAGTCGCAGCCGAGCCCGCGGGGCGGTACACACTGTCCTAGGGTCCAGTCGAGAAAGTGTCATTTGAAGCCACCAGCTGCCTACTCTCCATATACTTCAAGAGGCCTGCTTGATGAGTGCACTGTCCTAGAGCCAGTGCAGGAAGGGCCATCCTAAGCCTCCAGCTGCCTACTCTCCATATGGATCTTTCTAGAGCCTGTCTGATGGGTGCACTGTCCTTCAATCTAGGTAGGACCATCCTAAGTCTCCACCTGCCTCCTCTCATTGGATCCTTCTAGAACCTCCCTGATGGGTGCACTGTCCTACAGTCTAGGTAGGACCATCCTAAGCCTCCGCTGCCTGCTCTCATTGGATCCTTATAAAGCCAGCCTGCACTTTCCTACAATCTAGGTAGGACCATCCTAAGCTTCCAGCTGCCACCTCTCTATGGAAAGTTCCAGAGCCAGCCTGAATGGTGCACTTTCCTACAGTCTAGGTATGACCTGCCTAAGCCTTCAGCTGCCTCCTCTCTATGGATAGTTCCAGAGCCTGCCTGAATGGTGCACTTTCCTACAGTCTAGGTAGGACCATCCTAAGCTTCCAGCTGCCTCCTCTCTATGGATAGTTCCAGAGCCAGCCTGATGGGTGCACTTTCCTACAGTCTAGGTAGGACCATCCTAAGCCTTCAGCTGCCTCCTCTCATTGGATACTTCCAGAGCCTGCCTGATGGGTGCACTGTCCTACAGTCTAGGTAGGACTATCCTAAGCCTCCAGCTGCCACCTCTCTATGGATACTTCCACAGCCTGTGTGATGGGTGCACTGTCCTACAGTCTAGGTAGGACCATACTACGCCTCCAGTTGCCACCTCTCTATGGATACTTCCAGAGCCTGTCTTATAGGTGCACTGTTATTTGGAGTCTACTTTCTCTTTCTATAAATATTTTCAAGATCCCAATATTTCTTCTTCGGACATTTGGAAAGAATCAAATGCATGTTCGTCATTTAATACATCTGGGCCCAAACTGGTGCCACCAACATGTACATGTAAATACTATATTCTTTGCACAATAAAATACATATCTAGAAAACCTGATGGCACCAACCAAAGCTGAAACTTTTATAAACAAGAAGTGAAAAGATGGCACTCACCAAAATTAAAACGTCCTTTATTGAATATGCAACATTAAAACCAGTGGGTGGGGGAGGTTGCAGGAGAATCCGGATGGCGGTGACCATTTCACACACGATTGTTCTTCAAGGACCTGTAGAAGCACGCTGCCATTGTTTACATGTCTCCTGGATCCTCCCCCTGTACCATCCTCCACTGGTTTTCATTTTGGATTATTAAGGATGTTTTCATTTCGGTGAGTGCCACCTTTTTACTTCTTGTATATGTATTTTTGGAATATGACTCCGTAAGGTTGAGCACTACCTTAGTACTTGACATTGGTCTATCTAGCAGAGTCTTATACCATACCACTGGTGCCAGGCTTCTCCATGTTTGGACAAAGCTGAAACTTGGCAGTCACAAATGTCTTTGGTGTATAGCAATACATGGGTCTGGAGATAGAACGTGCTTCCTACGTGACCCTCGCCATCTATAAACACAGTCTTCTTTATGGACAAATGTGTTTAATTCTATGCATGCTGTGTGAATACACACAACTCAATCATGCCGCACAGTCAAAATGAATGCACCAACCAACCACAGCATACAGCAGGTGAAATAAGTAAATATATTTCTTAAGGTGTGATTAACCATTAAATCCACACAGGTAAAGAAAGCAAACCAAAAGATGTCCATAACTTATGTATAGCAATGAGAAATGACACAGGGACAAAAGTATTGAACACATGCAGAATGAGAGGTGCATAAAGAAGTGGAAAGTCCTGACACCAGCTGAAATCTATTAGTACTTAGAAAGCAATTCAGCCACTCAGTGGAAAATTATATTAGCTGGTTAACGGATGGCCTATAAACAAGTGTCTCCTAACCAACTTGCCACCAAAGAAACATCTCATGATGGGTGAAACGAGTGAGCTGTCTCAAGACCTTTGCGTCCTTATTGCTGTGAAACATAATGGTGGCATTGGTTACATAAGACTTTCTAAACTACTGAAGATGCCAGTGAGTTCTGTTGGTGACATAATTTGGATGTGGAAATAACATTTCACCATAAACTGGCCTTGACCAGGTACCCTCTGCAATACTTGAGACAGAGGAGTAAAACAAATTATCAGAAGAGTTGTCCAAGAGCCAAGGACGCCTGTGGAGGCTATAGAAAGACCTGGAATCAGCAGGTACAATTGTTTCAACGAAAACAATAAGAAGAGATCTAAAAGGTGAAAATAAAAGCACAATAGAGTGATACCTTATAAAACAGGGGTTAGGGGATGGATAAATCTCACTTGGGATGGTTGTGTGAGACACAACCAATATGTAAGCATACAAGCTGCTGCAGATCCATGAGTATGGAGACATCAAACTGGGATATAAAAAGGTAGAAAGTGGTCCCTCTGAGCTGCTGTGTAACCAAACGATGAGTCGGATGAAACCGACAGGTTCAGAAATGTGATTTGAGGCGTTCTGGCCTCTTCTTCAGGATAAACCATAATGTTCAACAAGTAGTGAACAACTGTTATATAGATCAGCAGTTAAAAAAAAACAAACATGCCAGAAACAAGCGCCAAAAAGAAAAATCACATGAGATCTCAAAGTTCAAATAACAGATACAAGAGCTTCTCAAAAAATTAGAATATCATCAAAAAGTTAATTTCATTAATTCAATACAAAAAGTGAAATGCATATATTACATAGAGTCATTACACACAGATGGATCTAGTTCTATATATTATATAGAGTCATTACACACAGAGGGATCTAGTTCACGTTTATTTCTAATGTTGATGATGATGGCTTACAGCCATTGAAAACCCAAAAGTCATTATCTCAAAAAATTAGAATAATTACGGCAAAACACCTGCAAAGGCTTCCTAAGCATTTAAAATGGACCCTTAGTCTGGTTCATTAGGCTTATACAATCATGGGGGAAGACTGCTGATTTGACAGATGTCCAGCAGGCAGTCCATTGACACACTCCACAAAGAGGGTAAGCCAGAAAAGGTAATTGCTAAAGAAGCTGGATGTTCACAGAGTGCTATATCCAAGCATATTAATGGAAAGTTGAGTGGAAGGAAAAAGTGTGGTAGAAAAAGGTGCACAAGCAACCGGAATAACTGCAGCTTTGATAGGATTGTTAAGAAAAGGCCATTCAAAAATTTAGGGGAGAGTCACAAGGAGTGGACTGTTACTAGAGTCAGTCCTTCAAGAACCACCACACACAGATGGGCTACAAGTGTCACATTCCTTGTGTCAAGCCACTCATGACCAATAGACAGCACCAGAAGCGTCTTACCTGGGGCAAGGAGAAATACGTAATTACTTACCGGTAATGTGTTTTTTCGGAACACGACGGCACCACGAGAGAGGGATCCGCCCTTAAAGGACAGGAAATCTACAGGATAAAAAAGGGCAGTACCTCTCCCCACATCAGTTGGTTACAGAGCATGAAAGGACCTTCAATAGAAAAGGTTAATATAACATATGGCCACCATCATGCTTATTTGGGGAAAAAAAACAAAGGTGAAAACTGAATAATCAAAAAAGAAAACACCCCAGCGCAGGGAGGAAATATAAGGGTGCGATCATGGGTTCCGAAAAAACACAGTACATTACCCGTAAGTAATTACGTATTTTTCCTACATCCTATGACGGCACCATGAGAGAATTACAACAAAAAAGAAAACTCTAGGGAGGGACTACAGCCTGCATAACCCTTCTCTCAAAAGACGAGGTCAGAAAAAGGATAGATCTAACCTATAATGTCTGTAGAAGGGTGATGGCAACGACCATGTTGCAGATCTGCTCAATGGAGACTTCAACTCTTTCTGCCCATGAAGATGCCACCGCCATTGTGGAGTGCGCCTTCAGGCCTGCCGGTATTTACCACTAGCTGAATAAGCCAAAGGCTATGGCTTCCCTGATCCAGCTCGTTTGATCGGATATTGAGGCCCTAAACTCCTTTTGACTACCCTGAAAGGAGACGAATAAAGACTTATCCTTGCTCCAAGCACTAGTGACTGATAGGTACTGCATCAAACACCATTGAACATCTAGAAAATGCCACCTCTCCTCCTCATCAGTTTTTCTCCCATGACAGAATGATGGAAGCACAATCTCCTGGAATGTACGAAATTTAGACACTATATTAGGGAGATACACCGGGTCAGGCCTTAATATTACCCTGTCTTCAAAAAACTAGGTAAAGGGAGGGTCAATTGACAGAGCCTGAATGTCACTAACCCTGTGTGCTGATGTTAGGGCTGTCAGGAGGACCGTCTTTAGAGATAGGCACTTAACCGAAAT